>NW_009234052.1:0-61261 GCF_000690835.1 Fulmarus glacialis | reverse complement strand
TTATAAATTTTTATACATTATATCATAAAGTACATCTGTAGGGTTTCCTAAGCTCCTGAGTTCATGTAATAAAGCACAAGATTATTGAAAAAGGTAAACAGTGGTATTATTCAGGACACTATGAGAGGCAGAGCTGATTTATTGGAGCATTCAGCATCCAAGATTTTAATTCTGGACTATGTTGGTGGCACACCTTCGTTCCTCTATTTTTTCTGTATCTTGAGCACGTAACACAAAGCAGTCATCCAATTATCATGAACATTGACAATGAGTTGTATTTGCATTCATATTTAAAACAATGAGTTATCATGTTTAATCATGATTCTGATTTAAGTTAAAATGTTACTAGAAAACTTAATGGACTTTTTTTTTAAATATCTGAAAGTATTTTTACTAGATTGCTAAAAAATGCAATATTGAATTATTTTGGTTAAACTTGTTTAATTTGCAGAAGAGACAAGTGGTAAAATATACAAAGCATTTACAGGACTTTGGAGTCTAAGTTCTAGTTTTAAAAGTGATGTTAAAATGTACAAGCCTTAATCCTGTTTACTTTCAACAAGATTTAGACTCTTAAACTTCATGGTTACTCTTAAAAATTTTACCAAATTTCTAAGAACTGAATAATACAAAACACAGAAGTAATAAAAAAACCCTTTTATGCCAGTCAAAGTATACTTCTTGTTGGTTTTACTCCTGTTTTCCCACAGTTAAAAAATAATCCCAGAATGACTGACTATGGAAACAAATACAATCTCATCAAATTTGTCTCATTCTATGAACAGAAAAAATACATAGTAGAAAGGCAAGATAAAAAGCTACTATGGAAAAAATTATATATGTTCCTTATGTTATGCATCTATGCTCTTTTCCTTGTATTTCTGTCTTCTTTTTCTTAAAAAAGAATATATACTATTTTCATGCAAATTATGCTGAAGTGATACCTTGTGATTTGAAGAGACATAGATAATTGCACTTTTTTGATATGGGTAGCTATATTAGGGTGTCAGAAGTTATTGCTGAAAGACTAAAAATAAGTCACCTGCAGATTGACCTCAAACACTGTTTCTGCTGTCTTGTACTTATTATATATAACTTACAGACATGGGATCAAACAGCTAGAATAGTGCTAGAATAGAAGGAAGGAGAAACATCTTTCAAGTGGTTCACTTCCATTACTCAAGGAAAGGTGCTGTGTATTTTTTGCCGAAAATGCAGTGTGTGAGCAATCTTGGCAAAGGAAATCTTAATGATAGGAATATTCAGTGGTGACTTCCACTTATGGCTTCTGCCAAAATTAGAGGGTGGGTCCCTAGAGGATACCAAACTAGGAAAATTACAGATGGGGTAATCACGAATATAGAGAAGAGACAGTAATAAAGAAATCCCATATTCAGAAGGCTGTCTCTAGGCACTGTCAGGAAGAATATTTTTTGTGTAATTTGTCATAAGCTCTCTATTTGTTGATGCTTAAAGTAAGAGGAACATTTATCTCATTGTGAATAGATGTACTGGCTTTCATTAATTTCACAAGTCATCTTAGGGCAAAATTAATCTCTAAGACTTGTAAATTTATTCCTTAGAAGTCCAGAAGTTAATTCAAGGTCCAGTCATGGGCCTAAGTTCGTCCCTTTATCGGGCTAAAACAGTGCTTCAGCCATTTCAAAGACTTCTGAGTTGACCTTGGAGTATGAGACAGAGAATGAAGAGGGGTTGAGCACTGTATATAATATCATGAGGGGGGTGGGGAGAAGCGTGTTTTTGTAATATAAATATACCTGCCAGGAACAGGTCCCACAGAATGACAGGAGTCCTTTTGTATTAAACAAAAACATCACAAAAGTAATGGTTATACTAAAGGCATCATTGAATTTTTATTCCTTGACAAGGAAAAAACTCACAGTAAAGAAAAACCTGGCAATATTTGACTGGAGGAGTTTGATGTTCTCCACCCAGTTCCATTAGTTCCTGTTTTTCCATTTCTGGAAAGAGGAACGAAAAAAAGTTATGCAGTGAAACACAGCTGTTTGGCTCAGCTCCACTAGTAAATCCATCTTCTATTGTACCAAGACTACACCTCCTTAATGAAAGCATAGATCTTAATATTACTAAAGGATTCTCTGTCCTTGTTTTACAATTACAAACCACTATTTTATGTGCATATAATGTACCTAAAGCACCTCTTAACATGTTGAAACCAGAGACTTAGGCTTAAGGATGTCATTCTGCTTTATGAAGACTGGGTGCAACTTGTTCAGATTATTTTAAATTAAAAAAAAAATATATATGAAGGATGTGTCAGACTCCAGCCATGTTAAAATAATTTAATTCTTTAGTTAATTTGATTTGCTCACTATTTTAACTAGGCTACTGATTCAAAATTTGTCAGAGCTCTCACAAGTCTGGTGAGCTTGCCTCCCTAATAGAAAGAGCTCAGTGATCAGAGAGAAAGTTATTCCACATACAGCTTCTCTTCTGGAGATATGATCTTGTGCCACAGATGTGCAATTTTCATTAGCTTTAATAGAATTTGTTTCTGCCTGCCCAGAGAACAATTTACTGCAATGTGTCAGTTAATTTTAGAGAGGATATTTTAGGCTAAATGATGATATAGTTATATAGGACTAACATGAAAATGGTTTCAAACTTTTTCCTTTAAATGTAACATTTTAAATTCATACATAGATAAAGCCCAGAATGGGGAATTTCAGAAAAGTAAGACAGCTAATGCACAATACTGCAACATAGATCTGACAAAATGTGTGCAAATAATTATGAATCCACAATTTAAAACAGAAGGGAGAAAAATCATTAGATTAACCGAAATCACACAGTGGTAAGCATTTATGTATTAGTTAACTACCTGAGTCATCTATAAGAGTCCTACAATATTCAGTAGGTGTAATTTCACAAAGCGATTTTTTGCATCTGACTCCAAAAACCTTGTTGCAGATTACTTCTTTCTCACGTCCATGAAGGTGAATCTGGCTACCATCACAGGGATTCAGAGACACAATCAGGCCAAAGCTGAAAAGAGTTTTGCATTCCACCATGCTGCTATTTTCCAAAACTCTGGTGAATTCTTTCTCTAACTGCATCAAGTCTCTGAAGGAATCGGAAATCAAAAGCTAACCATTGTTTCTAAAAGAAATACTAGGGTTATTCTGGCTCCTTGCATCATCATATTGGCCATCCTTTCCCCCAGCAGGTAGAATCTCCTGGCTGAAGTAGCGTTACTGTAGAAAGTGGTGTGGGTAGTGGTAGTCAGAACAGAGAATCAGATTTGGCTTTTGTTTCTTCAATCCCCTGCTGATTTCTATGATACTTTTGTCAAACTGTCATTGTACCAACCTATGCTCCCTATAAGTACCTAGTATCTAATGTACATGCTGGTAAGAAACTAGATAATTTAAATGCATTCAAAGGTGGATACAGTGGTGAAAGAACTGAAAACTTGTTTTGGAAGACAAGCTCCACTGAAATAATTACATATAATCTCTGGAAAGCAGGGACTATTTGACTGCTCTTCTATAGCAACCTCCAGCAGTTTAAGATTTCTGCAATATTGTTAAGCTCTATAGGATGGGGAAGGAGAGAGTGGAACCTTCTTAACATATTTAGAAAAAAAAAAAAAATCACTCTCTTGTTTCAGTGAAACTTTCCATTACATTATTTTGATAGCGAAACATATTTTTATATAACACTTCAGGATTTTACCTCAGAAAACCTAGGCGAAGCTGATGTGCCTCTTTCCTACAACAAAGGAAATAAAACACAGATTGCCCGTAAAACTAAATAAACTTATAGTACTCTTGAATGGAATTCTATTTAGTCATTTACTATCATAGAATCATAGAATCATAGAATCATTAAGGTTGGAAAAGACCTCTAAGATCATCGAGTCCAACTGTCAACCCAACACTTCCATGCCCACTAAAACATGTCCCTAAGCGCCTCATCTACATGTCTTTTAAATACTTCCAGGGATGGTGACTCCACCACTTCCCTGGGCAGCCTGTTCCAATGTTTAACCACTCTTTCAGTAAAGACATTTTTCCTAATGTCCAGTCTAAACCTCCCTTGGCTCAACTTGAGCCTATTTCCTCTCATCCTATCTCTAGTTTCTTGGCAGAAGAGACCAACACCCACCTCACTACAACCTCCTTTCAGGTAGTTGTAGAGCGCGATAAGGTCTCCCCTCAGCCTCCTTTTCTCCAGACTAAACAGCCCCTGTTCCCTCAGCCATTCCTCGTAAGACTTGTTCTCCAGACCCTTTACCAGCTTCGTTGCCCGCATGATTATTAACAGGCTCCAACTGTATGTTTTGCACTGAAATGAAAAATAAATATTAAAAGTTCTACAATATTAATACCTGTTACTTTTAGGCTACAGGTAAAAAACAAGGCAAGAATATTTATGTGGGTGAAACAGCTTAAAATACTGCTCACATGCACAATAGCAGTTCATTATGTAGTGCAGCCTGCAGACTGAAAAACAGCAACTGTGCACAAAAATACCATTTTGAAAACCAAAAGGATTTGAATATCTTTGCTTCTAAAAGGCAATAAGGGCCATATTCACTATTACTTTGCATAAGCTTTAGTTAGATCAGTTAATGTGCCCAGTCTTCTTTGAACATGTGAAAGCAATTTTTTTCTGGTAGTGGTGCTTTAATATCTTTTCATACAAATCTATTTATTTCTTCAAAATATTCAGAAACTAACAAGATGAAACATTTAAGAAAATATTGTCACTGTAAAATCCTAAGGTAGCTACAAAATCAGACTTGTTTCATTTACACTTAGAGATGAAGGATGAAATTCATCTACTGGGAAGACCTAAAAAAGCTCAAATACCAGTTGATTTCAAGTGAGGCTCAAATCAGGACTAAACTCAGCCCCATATAACATTTAGCCATTATTTTAGCACTCTACAGAGAGAAAATCGTAACTTTTGTGAACTCATTAAAGTTTCAACCACTATGACTCAGATCTCATTGATTTCACTGAAAGTGGCTGGCTAGGTGCAAAAATGAATCCCTATTCCCTAAGCTTACGTGTGTTTCTGTTGAAAGCTTTGAAACATCTACCTCCTTATCTGTAGACCAGCATGGGAAAATTTCCTCCTGAGTCACATCTTTTCCCGTTTGTGTACTGGCATATTTAGTCATTCCCTGTGCCTTCTTTCCCTGTTTGTTCTTATTTTTCTAATTCCCTGGAAAATAAGGAAACTCACACCCTCGAGCTTCTTTCTCACTATTAATTCTGTAATTCCAGCTCAATACAAGGTAGTTTTCTGGCTTCTGTCAAAGAAAAATGAAAGCTTTCTAGCTGCTTCCATTTAAATGCAGAGTTATTTTCATGCAGAACTTTTCCTCAGTAAGAAGAACCACAGATGTAGTGGCTTGTAGCTGACATTACTGTGTCATGGATATATGATTAGATTGTGCTTTTCAGAAGGCAAATGTAAACTTTCTTAACTTACCTTTATTTATTTTGAAAACCATAAAGAAACCCTACCATTATATAAAATCATTTCAACAGAAGTTTATTTTCTTTTGTGTCTCCTAGCCACAATAACATTATATTTCCTTGTTTCATGTTGCTGCTGTGAGACTCCCTTTCACATTTAATTACTTTAATACTCTTCATTTATCTTTGGAATGGTATTTGGTGGCATACTGGATTTACAGTAAATCATTCTTATTCTCCTTATATATAGATTGCTAAAGGTTATGTATATATTGGGCTTTTAGTCTTTTGTTCAGGACTCTCTTCTGGCCAGTATCACCAAAATATTTAGTCAAAATATTGGGCAGCACAAGAAGCATAAAGTGTGTTTAGTTTTCACATCCATAGCAATGTATTACTGAGGAATGAAAGAAAATGGAAGGAGATTTACAATCTTGTGGTTTTTATTGCATGACAGAAGTCCCCAGGACAGATGAAAGACTGGAAAATGTAGGCCTGTTTTCTATATTTGATGGAAACATATACAGTGAGATTTCCCTGGACTGCCAAGGGAATGATACACAGTTAGAAAGTGAACTTCTCCACACTATACCAAAATAAATATTGTTTTAAAATAATAAGTGGGATTCTACTCCATTTCATGTGTTTATGATGTATTTGTTAGTTATGAAGCAAGGGCATAGCAAAATCTCAATAAACCTTAATCATCTTTACCGTAATAATTTTTTGTTGATGTATTTAAAATTGCAAGAAATACCCATCAAACATGAAACAGACTGTGGAAAGCTATTTTGTATGAAGTGGAGGTAATTTGGGGCTGGGACAAAGTCAAAGAAATACTGTTCATCTTGTTAATAAATTATGAGGTGAATAAGTATTCCTGTATTTACATTTTTTTCTTTCTTATATATGCAAAAATATGCTACTTTATCTATTCTAACATATCTTCTCGACTTCCACAAGCAGAAAGGAAGTTGGAAACATCTCAGAAAAGTAAATAGTGATTCATATTTTTATCTCAAGCTGTTTCATTATGCTGTCTCAGTTTAACTGAGTTTCTTGATAACATTTTCAAAGAACTTTACTGAGAAAGTCTGCCCCATATAACATACCACAAGCATAACCGGAATCCATGTAACGACACAAATGTAGTTAGAAAATGTTAGACATACACAATGTGTTCAATCTCCTTGTCTCCTAGTGTAACCACAACCAATAGGACAATCCAAATAGAGTTCCTTGAATGCTATTAAATTCAAAAGATCTCTTAGAATTCACACAGGTCTCAGCTCCACTCACTCTATGAAGCACACAGTTTCAGAGTATAGTTAATGGCACAACCTGTTCGACTTACTTAATATTGTAGCAAAATTTAAGACAAAAAATTAGAAAAGCTCTAAGCTAACATAGCTTAGAAAGTTCAGCCATTCCCAAATCAAGTACACAGACTAAAAATTTAGGATTGCAATTGCTATCTCCATCTAATTTCTGAACTTATCTTAATTAGAACAAAAAAAGGAAAGAAAAAGCAAAATGAAAAATTTGCATATGTGAGAGCCTATCCCAATGCCCAAAAGCTACAGGAACAAATTACAAGTTCTCAAGAACTAGAGCTACTGCCAAGTTCACTACTATTTAGATCCCAGGTTATTAACTTATCAAAGGTTTTCAAGTAGATCAAACCAATCAGGGAAGGATCTCAATAAGAGACTTCCAGTTACAGTTATAATGCCAGAAGCAGAGTTACAGCCCTTTTATCAAGTAAGGAGAAACTGATGGGGTAAGTAAGCACATAGTTTGGTGAAGATTCCTTATGGTTGTGAAGACTGATGTAGGTTTCTTTTTCTTGCATTCATAGGTAACACTAAAACAAGAGGCTGACTTGATCTAGTGTATGTAGAAACCAGTACCAGGCATCTCCTTTTCATGTCAGAACAAAGATATGAAGGTAGAATTACAAAAGGAAGACAAGAGCTCCTGAGATTGTTGTTTTGATTACCATATGCATAATTACCTTCTGTCTGGGTAAGTGATATAGATACATATGTGTATAGTTCAATTAAACTTGAAGTGTTCAAAAAACTGTTTAGTCCTCTAGGCATGATTGGGTGCCCTAAGAGCCCTGAGGGGAAGGAAAATTTTTCTCTTATTGGAAAACACTTTGGTGTCTCTGAAGATGTTAGTTGAAAGCAGAAATCTCTAATTATTACGAGTATAGCTCTGAAAGAGGAAGCTATAGAATCAGGTACATAAACAGCCGATCTTGTAACCTTAGTGAATGTAAAGAACAACTTAACTACAAAATGCATAAGTACTGAATTGACTTCTATGAAGATCTAAGCAGAAATGTTCAGCTGGATGTAGTGAACAGTAGGAGCAGAATTTCAGAACAAAAATTATGATTCCTAGGAGAAAAGCTAAGAACAAGTGCTTTCTTTGAAATTATTCCAGTACCTACCCAATACACAAATTTCCTTCACGTGTATTTCACTACAGCTACATGGTTACTGGCTTTTTCTTGTTTAATAAACTTAGGTTTTGACATGTCTCCAGTTATGTCTCTGCTGATCGGTACATTGCTCTCACTTTACAGCAGTTATTCTTTGCATCTCAATTTATGACCTGCAAGTAAGTAAGGAATCTAGGAGGATCATATTTTCAGCTATGTCCTGACTATAGATCCAGAGTTCATTTCCTTTTTCTAGAACTCTGATGTTCAGACAAGTTTCTGTGAAGCTCATTGAAACGCAAAAGCTTTGAGGGAGCCCTAGACCGTGACTGTAGTTCCTTAACCAGGAATGGATGGTACTGGGGTGTGTTCTGGTTGACCTGAAGCTCTTTAAGTATGGATGACTTAATACAATAAAGGACTCTTCAGGTTTTATAATTCTTCTTGACGTTTACATTCAAAACAAAAATCCATAACCTCCTGGTATGTTTCTGCTTTAGAAGGATTTTCTTTTACAGAGTTTGAGCTTAGTTTCAGGAAGTGTCTCACACTTTCACAATCCGTGCTGCACTGCTCAGGAGCATTCCTGGATTGCACTGTAATGCTTCTGCACATGTAAGTGATAAATGGCCAGTGTATTTTATGTGGACAAATAGAAACTGTTAGATCCACCATAGCATGAATGGTCAGTGGGAACTGTAAGGACTGGAAGAGAAATAAACAGTTGTAAAGAATCTACAGGATCAGTTGACAAGGCACTAAGCACCATATAATGAGTTTCAATTTGAACAGGACTCTACCTTGTTAGAACTTATAATTTGAGGATTTTCTGATATTCAAATTAAATTATAATAGCTGCAAGCAGTGTGTAGGGCTGTTAAAGCTACTCAGTTGCAAAGCCAGGGGATTTGATAATGTATACAGTTTTTCCCTTGAGGTCAAAAATGTAATTATGAAAAAGTTGTGAACTGAAAAATAGTCTTGTCATCTGTTTTCATGAGAGATAAAAGATCACTTTAAGGTGAAGAGGTTACAGATAAGAAAGAAAATTAAGTTTAAAAAACCCAACATTACCAACAGTAGAGCTGCTGAAGAATAGTAAGAACAAAATTAAAATATTATAATTAGAAGGGGAAATCATTCTACCTTTAGTAGACATATGCTATTAAAATATTTAATTCATCTCCTCATTAATTCACTGGTTGATGTGAAGATTATTATAGAGGTGATAAATCAGTAGATTAATATGTTTTCAGCAGGGATACATGAGGTAAGACTGAATGAAACTCCCTAGTTCAATAGGAGACCAGTTTCACTATATTGGGTCTAGAGCAATGTAGCTTCATTTTACATGTGGTTCTAAATTATCATACTGTCTTAATAACTCCAGATCAGGGGAATATAATGATTGGAAACAGGCTTCTGGTGCAAGCAGTTTTAGCTATTATTCTAAATATTTCTTCCTGAATTATCTGAAGAAATTTTTAGGTATATTTTGGTGATTAGTTCTTCTTAATTCTCTAATTAAACGTGATACTGTCCCTAACCTTTCCTCAGCAGATCACATTCCCTTATAACTGGAGAAAAATATATCCTTCAGACTTGTCATGTGTTTGTCTTATTCCACTCATTCCATTCAGCAGTATTAAATGGCCTCAAACTTCAGAGTTGTATTTTTATGTGAAGTTTTCTATGACAAGTCTCTCTTACAGGAACCTGAGAAAACAGTTCAATATTCATGCATCTTAAGCATTCTTCATTTTTTATATTATGAAGCCTCGCAAATTGGAACCTTTAGGATGAATAAGGGTATGTGGAACAGCTGGGAGACAAAGAAAAATAAACCAAAACATTTAGAGGTAGAAAAGATTTTTTTTTTTTTTTTTTTTAAAGAAAAAAAAAATTCCCCCAGATAACAAATTTGGTAGTGAAGAAATGCAGACTGGATATAGGATACTCAAATTTAAGCCATTTCTGAACAGGAACATTTTTTCTTATCCTTAGGAATTTTCATTTACGCTGATATGTTTTGATGGAATTATATTTTAAAGCAGAACAGACAAAATTTTTCTTTCGGTGCCTCTACTTGCCTCATTAAGCAATATAAGAATCTATATCATGTGGCCAGAATCAGGCACACAGTCATGACGCTCCCTACACTGAAATTAATTTAAGTTTGGTAAATTACAAAACTGTACTACCTCAGGAGAAGTGTAAGAAAAATTGTTTATCCTTAGGTACAAAACAAATTGCAAAGGTCCTGCCAACTTCTGATTGCTTTGGCATAAACTGGAGAAGATCTGGATCTATAACTGTGCTGTTTTACTAACTGTTTAACTATAATTTGAGTTAACGTAAGAAAGGTGCTTTAAATTAAGGTAGCATAGTAATGCATTATGTCTGGCCACACCTTGAAGGATGCGTGTAATTACAGTGAATCAGAGAAGGATTAACATCTAGTGGATTTTTGTTGCTGTAGCTGTCAGTTTTGATTGAGTCTACACTGGTGAGTAATTTAAGATGAGCCAATGCACCATTTCTAAAATGCCATTTGTGATCTATACTATGGATTGCAATTGCAGTACTAAGTGTTCAGGAGAGAAATTAAGTACTTGAAGTTTTACTATCTGGAAATGGGGCAGTGAAGCAATCCCCAATAAACCTGACCAAATCAAAACCACAGATGATGCAGCCCCATATTTCAGGGGACGGTCAGTCCACCAAGCTGCGTGCTTGACATATCCTCAACAAGAAGATTCCTCCTGCACTTCTAGGTAGTGTCATGATTCCTTTCTCACAGTCATCACTTCAGTCTATTTGCTACTCCAAGAATAGAATAATGAGAAGGTAAAAAACATGCAGAAGGAAGAAAGTGCAGAAACAAATTCGCTGAAGGGAAGATGAGAATAAGAAGATACTGGAAGTCAATGTCCAGGAATGGATGAAGGGAAGAGAGATAAAAAGTCAGATTAAAAGACACTATTGGCTTTTAGGATGGCTGCCCAAAAACCAGTATGATAAGTCCTTGTTAATGTTCCTTTAGAGTTTCTCAAATGATTTCTTTTGCCTGAAATGGGGAGAGGAGGAGAAGGAATGGGCCCAAGACTAATGACAGAGGATCTAGGTGTTTTCTATGCTAAACTACTTAATGAACAGGCAGTAAAATTATGGTTCCGCTAGTAATTGTTTTAAATACTGCTATTCAAACGAAAGTGGTATCATGCAACAAGTGCTGCGTTTATTTGGGGGATATACAAGACAAGGAATGAAAATGTAAAGTATTTACCAGGGATAATTCATAGCGGACTAGCATCCTGATAATTTCTTTTTCTGGAAAAATATAATTTGTTACATTTTGTTGGTCTAAAACTGTATTTTATCTGAATCTCAAGCATTGCATACTGGGAAGTTTGGAAATTAGACTGGAGATAATGAGGTTCAGCTGAGACTTTGAAGAGACGAGACAGAAGTCAGCTGGTTGTATTGAAAGCTGAATAATGTGTAAAGAGAAATTAACAGACCATTTCCTTAATGATCTAGTGTAGGATGATTGGTATTGAACAGATTCATTAGCAAACTCGATAAAAGTAGGAAAAGTATGTTAACTAATTTTACCATTGACACAAAGTTGGAAGATATCATTAGTACTGAAAAGTTAGAATATTTGACAGGAAGATGAGGATAAATAAGGAATAAAGAAATAGGAATAGAATTAAAATAATCATATCAAAGTCAAAGTCTGAGCTGACAGTAATAGATGAGCCACTCTTTATTAGCAACTCCAGCCTTGTATTGGCTTTGAGTTCACTGACTAGGACAGAAGGAGGAATTTGCTGTCTATCAACCACTGAGTAATGAAGAGACAGCAATGCAACAAGACTCTGAAGATTGCAGGTCACTCTCAAAACATTTCATGTGAGCCCTTTTCAGTTGAGATGGGGGAGTATCAACAGTCTTATAGATTACTCTAGACTTCGTAGTATATTGTCCATATTTCTGTAAAGGAGACAAGAAGAAAAAAAAAAAGAAATATTCTTAGCCTCCCCTACAAAAGGAGTCAAAGATTTGGCTTTCTAAGCCAAGCAAACAAAAACCTGAAAAGACAGAAAAAATAAGTTGTGCACTGTAAATTACAATCATTCGCTGAATATCAAAGACAGAATATTCTGATATCTCAGGCTGGTGACATTGGCTGTAGCAAGAACAGAAAACAGCATGACATTATGCCATGCATAATTCTGTGTTTTGACCAAGAAGGTATGTCACTTCTCTTTGCTTGCAGCTCCAGAGAGGTTTTTAATTCATCAGAGAAAAGAGGAACACAGAAGAACTACTTTAACTAAATTCTGGCATAAGAATAAGTAGGTATAAACTGACCATAAATAAAGTGACTCTTGAAAATTAGAAGGAGGTTTTTAATCCCTGATTAAAAAGGGATGATTCTGTAACAGTGTTTAAATGGCCACACTGAAGCAGAAAAACTCTTTCACTGAAAGGTAAAACTTTAAAAAGATTAAACAGTGTATTTGCTTGTCATATCAGGGACTAAACTTGATAAACTTCTTAGTTTTGTACTGTAATGAATACTTACGTACAACTGGAATTACTTCAACCATTTTCTGTTTTCCTAAACACAGACACCGAACCGAGATCTTAAAGATTCGGAGGATGTGCATAATCACATGCAGTCTGGTGCCTTGTGGAACGTGGTACCACAAAAGCCATGTCACACTGATCACTTACTGTTTCCAGTGCTGATTTGATGCTCTTCTCCTTTCCACTGAAACGGGACACTGGAGTTATAGGCATATGACATGCATACTCAATCAAAATCCTGAATACCAATGAGGTCAGAATTGCGTATGGTTATCTGCAATTTACTCAATATCTGAGACACTGATGTTTTCCTTTTTCATTTCCATGACAACATCTGTAAAAAGAATAGGAAATGGCACAAAGTTAAGCTGTTGAGAGTTTTAATAAATATAGAGATGGTCTGATGATAACTTTTGATTCGAGATTTGCTAAAAATTAAAAGGGATCATCAGTATTGCATTTGTCAATTCATTGAGATGTCATTGTACTAGCTATATTCCTTTTGCCGATATCATTAAAACCAATTCTGCAAATGAAAGGAGTTAGGCTGGGAAAAGGACTTTTCTTCTCATATCTTCTACAGTACAGTCATGATGACTTTCATACTCTTGACAGACTATCCTTAACAGGTTTCCTAATGTGTAAGTCTAGGATTATAAGTACCTGAGAAATAAAGAAAACAAAAAAGCTATTTTTCTTGCACAGTATCTGGATACTTTTTTCATGGGAAAAAAAAGTTTTATTGTTTTTTTTTTTCTCTACATATAATAATAAAATTATATGTAGTCTGAATCATGGCACCCTTATTAGAATATTTCCAAAGCAGAAACAGAAGCCCAAGAAGGTTTAACAATGCAAAATTTTTGTCAGGATTTGTGTTCTTTTTTCTGTAGGAATGAGATTAAGTCCCAGAAATAGTGCATACACATATCCATGTTGTGGAGAAATTCCAAAATCCTGAACGACTCAGTCAGAGGTCATTTGCTAGTTCAGTTTTCCACAGTGCCCTTCTCGATTCATCACTTCTCAGTTTTTCACCAGGCTCTAGAATGAGGAGAGAAGGATTTTTAATTCCATAACATAGAACATGAAGCCGTTCAGATAACTAATATTTGCACGTGTTACTTATAGATTCTCATAAATCTTGCTCCTTGTTGTGGAAGGATAATTTTAGTCCAAAGTTCCCATCTCCTTCTAAGGCCTACTGTTACAGTTTGCTGCTTCTTTTCAGGGGTTTTCTGAAGGTAAAAGTCACATTAAGAGTGTATATTCACAAAAATGTAGTAATCCTATTAGTATTAGTACTTTCAAAGCTAGGGAAGTCTTGCAACATCTTCCTCTGCAAATTGTGAAGATCAAAAACCACGTGGAAGATTGTGGAAAGCAAACGGGAAGTAAGCAGATGAAAAGCAGGAGGGAGTTTTCTTCCTTTCTATGACTCCTGGACAAGTGTCTATTTAATTTTCTGCTTCTTCATGTAGAAATCTAATATATCCCATAGGAACATATGAGTTTTATGAATCAGGAGGAGGTGTTTTTTAAAGATGATTTTAGGTGCATGTTTACATGTACAGGCTTTTCAGCAACAACACTGAATGCTAGTAGTTTTTGCAATTTAAAATAAGCCAACTGGGGAAAGCAGACTGATAATGTAACCCAATTGCATGTTAACACACAATTGTGTTCAACAGTATAGATTTTCAAATAACACTGAACATATAATGATCCTCTGCAAAAAACACTCCTCTCTTAGGGGATAGAGGAGATGCCAGATTGAGCACTGAAGCAAAAATAAAAAAAATCCATTGATTACTACAACTGATCCTGACATTGTTTTATATACAGAGCTCTCCATGGCTTCGTAATAGTTCTTATCCACAGTTGCTGCATTGCTAAACTTGGCACTGAGCCCCATATCTGCAGATCCCAGAACATTAAATATTTAGGTTAAAGTAAGTAAAGAAAAGAAAAGCTAGTCAAACAAATCTTGCATTCACTTGGATGAATACACTGACCATTTATCAGTATAGTAAACACATTGTGTTCAGCAGCATCATAGAATTATAGTAGCATTTTACTGATCCCTTTAACTGGTCTTTGCTCAGTGACAGAAGGACACCTGAACAAACATTTTTGCCAGCTGTAGTATTACGTGATAGATAAGGCAAAATAAGATAGCTATTCACTTACAGATAAGGGATTTTTAAAAAAAGACAAGATAATAACTGCAGGTGTGATTTGATAAGAAAAGGCAGTGTTCGGGGAAAATCTATAAAAGCATGAGGAAAACTGTGATTGGGCCAACTAAGGGTGTAAGCTTCAGAAGAAAGCACAGTGGTGCACAGGGACTGTGTGAACTCTTTTAACCTGTGCTTATTACAGTCGGTGCCATAAAGGAGAACCCTTGAGATCCCATAAATACCATTTCCCAGAAGGATCCTGACAAAAATAGGAGGCTGCTTAGTTGAACAGCCAGATGATGTAGCCATAAAATGTGTTAATAAGTAATTAGCAATTTTTCAGCATTCTGCTAGGGTGTCAAGATCTCTAAGGGTAAATTATTATGGGATTACAGATCCAGAAGATTTGAGAAGGGAAAAAATTCCTTGAAAAATTCCTTGTGGTGATTCTTTAAGAAAACTTGAAGCTGGTAATGAGTTAACATGTAAGTGGAAATAAGGTATGACACTGTCTTATCGTACCATGTTTTCAGCCTTATAGGTATTGTGCCAAGTCAAATGACTTTTCAGTAATTGAAATCATTTGGAGAAGAGGTGCTCAGATTTGCAATGGTATCAAGTTCTTATCAAGGAAGTAGACACAAATAACTTGAATTGCAATATTGCAATATCACATGTTGCGAGATTACTTATGCTGGGCTCATTAATGAGAGTTTTTTCCTGCTTCCTAAAATTTGTGGGTTAAAAGATCCATTTTCTTTCCATCTAAAATCCCCCAAAACATAAGAACAATAGTAAAAACAAATCTCAGGTGATGATCAAGCTGGTTCTATTTTCTGATATATACAGTATTTCTTGTGCTTCAGAAGGGACTGTTGCATTGTAAAATGTACTTTTTGACTCATAAAATACCCATGGGACTGATTACTTTTAAAAAGTAACAGGAATGCACTGAGAAGCAGATGAAAAGTGTATGTGTGGAGAGTGGAAAAGGAACCTATGGAAGTACAAAAGAAATCTTGATTCATCACTTTTGGGTATCATAATTAAACACCCTGTACAGAGTCCTTGCGATTAGCCAGGATCAAGCTGGCTGTAGGAGCAAAGCAGTACATCTGTGTATGCGTGGTCCTGTGTCTAAGCACATTAATCTCGCTATAAACATGTTTATTTGTTCAGTTTTACAGAGTCTAACTAATCTGACAACAGAGTGTTCCCAATTTAAACCAGTACCTCTGCACAGCACTGCACACAACCTTAGGAAGACGGCAGATCCATGGATGGTGGGCTGAATGCCTCTGCACTTCTACGGTACAAAACACTTGTATAGCCTGTGTCATTGTTTATATCAATGTCACTCCTTTGATTTTGTTAAAGGCAGATAAATTGCAGAAAGATGCAGGGGAATGAAATCATAGATGTCTAGGAAGAGATATTTCTATAGACAGCAAAATGATGGAGTTGGGGGCAAGGCAATAAAATGAGACTAAAAATAGAGTGTAATTTGAAAGAGATTTCAGTGAAAAAAAATGAAAGTTTGATAGCAGGTAAATGTTCACAAACTAATTTTGATTTCATTGAACTGCTTTTCCTCCCCCAAAATTCACAACATGAAAAAGAAGCAATTTCAAGTGAAATATTCCAGAAGTGTATTTGAAATCACTTTTATGAAATTCCCCTTAATACAGAAAAAGCTCAAAATTCAGCAATTTAACAATTAGATTAATTGAAAATATAGCAAAAATTCACTTTCTGTTCCACCCTAGTATGGTTTCTGATAACAGCAGCAAACATAGTATTTGTTTAGCTCTACTTAGGATTAATTTCTGTGAGCTAAAGGCAAATCATTTAATCTTTTTTATTTGCAGCTGCACATTAGGAATATTACTTCTGAATTCCACAAGGTTGTTCAGAATGTGGACATCAGTGAATGCTTGGCAATGGTAGTAATGTATGAGGAACTGTGAATCAGCTGGGAGTAAGCCAATCTAAAAATGGCATTCTATGTGATAATGTAAAGAAGATAATTAAGTTTTCAACATTCATAAATGTAATCACACTGATCTTTTATGTCCTGTTTAGACTGCCAATTATTTGAGAGGTATTTTCATTCCTCTAAATATTGCAAATCATTGTAAAATGCTTCTTACGGGAAACAAAGTAATCCTTTGAAAGAAGGTATTAAGCAGCCCAACCAGCAACATAACATGTAGCAAACTGCTACTGGATCATATATGGGCAATAACGCAAAATGAACTCATGGGGTAAGACCACGGGTACTTCTGGGAGCGCTGTGATTTAGCATTAACAGGCACGCGCTATGCTGTTTGCTGACTTTGGCAATGTTTTTACGACATGTCATGCCAATAAAGCTACAATGCTAATGAACTTGTCTGAACATGAAAACACATATCACTTTGTATGCTATTATGCTAATTTATTATGACCATTTTTTAATTTGCTTTTCTATGGGGTGAAGAGAGAACACCTTCAGGCACTAGCCGTAGCTGACTGTCCATAACAACTCATGAGTGTTTACTGGAGAAACCTACAACCATTAGTCAAGTGGTAACATATCACCTGAGAGAAAAATGTTCATTTTGTATGAAATACTCATTTTTTCTTTGCTCTTCTTCTCTTCTTCTATCCTCCTCCTTATTATAGTTATCTTAAGAGTGGATCACAATTCCAAACCGTTATCATACCTTATCTGTTTTCTAGACAGGAAATCCAGATTTCATAGGCCCAATACAGCTTTTATGAGCCTAGAGATTGTCTTATCAAACCTCATGAGGAGTAAGTCAATAAATAGAGGATATCAATAAATATACACACATAAAAATGTGACCTTCATTGACACATTTTTCCGGCTTCCTAAAATTTGATACTGAAACCACAGATAATGTTCAGGCTCAGAAAATGTGTACTCACCTCTGAGCTTGCACCATATACTTGTCAACGGTCTTTAACAATACTATATAGCTTTAATTAAATCCTGATGTTTTTAAAGTTCCCAGTGGCACAATTTAACCTTTCTATTGTCTCTTCTGCTTAATTTAAGGATAGTTTCTGTCCTTAAATTGGTTTCAGAATGATGAAATAATGCAGAAAGTCTTGTACTTGCAAAGAAAAAAAAATCTTCCCGATAAACTGCAGTTTTATGCTCATTTATTCCAACCTTAAATGTTGCCGTTACGAGCAAAATGACACAAGAGGATACCTGAATGTGTAAAAATATGGATTATATCATAGTATGCAAATCTCCTTTTTATTTTAAATTTGTTATAATGTCTGAAAAAGTTTGATTTATTAAACTTGAGCCTGTTCTTGGTATATTCAATGTTAGTTTACTCATTTCATGTTTGTATATAGTCACTGCCTCTTGTGGAAAACTGTGTGTAAGTGTGTAAGAACAAACTGCAATACTTTAAAGTAAAACAAGAAAACGAATTTTGCTAAAGGGTCCGTAGGTATGAGTCATGTGAGCAATTCTAAAGCTCTGTGGCCTGCAAAGGTAAGAATCTCTGAACTATCCTGACTAGAATGGTGCATACGTAAGTTCAACGATAACCATATATTTTGTCTTCTAATCAATGAGACTTTCTGGCCATGAAACACAATGATATTAATAATCATTAACAATACAAATTCTGACCATAGCTAGTAAGAGGAGAGTGATACCCAGGCATTCTGAAGAGCCTGATTCAGTGTCCATGTATCTATTTCTTGAGAGGTCGTATGATTCAACTGCAGTGGTCGGTTCATAGTATCATCAAGGAGCACTGAGGCAATCAAGTCCTACCAATCACAGGGAATCATGAAGCTGACAGTTACTCCAGAATAGTTTGCATATCTGTTTTACCCATCCCCAGAAAAAAAATACAAACCATGTCTCAGTAAAATGATATGACTCAAAAAGGAAAAAAAATCCACCTCAGGAGTAATAATATGCCATAGGAAAAGAGCTCCAATATCATTCCCCTGCTACTGATCTCTTCATCCAATAAAACTAGGAAAAGAATAAAGGTTTCTTTATAACCCAAAAGAAAACAAATGCTATTATAGTTATGAACTGTAATTAGTCATATCATCTTCAGATCATGTCTCTGACTTTCAGTAAGATGTGCTTGAGTGTCCACACCGACTCTTTTTGCATAGAACAGAATTAGAATGTACTGTCATCACGAACTGACAATATTAGAGACTAGCAAGAGCATTGATTGAAGAAGAATAAACAAAATTCCAGAAAGGGTTCCAAAGGACACAGATATATACAGCTGTAACATTAAACCTGGCTATCTCTTTCACTGCTACCACATGCCACAGGTGTGGAATAGGTAAAATTATGTAGTGAGGGAGTGATGACAGGTCTGTATCCATACATCATTCCTATTGAATTGCATATGTGCACCTTTTATTTATTTAGGTATTTTTGTTATTACTCTTGGATGTGTTTCAGCAAGTTAGAATTTCTAATTGGCTTAATGGAAACATTCTGAAAAAAAAATCTGAGAACATTTTCCTTATGCATTTGACATTTGCCTGTTTTTCTTCTTATTAGGAGTATTTGCATGAAAAACAGAGAACACAGAAGTTCATTCCGTTCCAAGATCTATTTCCCACCTGAAGTCAGAATCAATTCCATATTAACTAATTGAACTTCAAAGGATTTTAAGCAGATTTTATACTTACAGAAATACTCTGCTTGATGCAGGAGAGAAGAAGGTGACACTGGCTTAAAGCCAGTTTAGAACTCTCCTGCTCATAGCCTAAATCCCAGTACAAGTTAAAATAGCCTCAGGCGTTCTGTAACTTGCACCAGATGGTAGAACCCCTTGGAGGCAATTACATTGGCAGGGATGACTGGAGCATGGTATGTTCCAAGCATAGTCCTTCCTGCCCCAGTACATTTCCAATAAGCATTTCCTTAGCCAGGTTGCTGCAATGGCAGCTTTACATTTCTCAGAGATTTCTCCCATGTGGGATAAATCCCCGGTTAGTCAGAACAGGTTTAATTCTTCTTAGAACTGCTAAAGCAATACATAGCAACTTGGTTTAGACTAACAATTGGCCCCATAGCCATAGCTAATGAATAAGCAATACTCCAGTTCTGTATGGCATCAGTTTTATGTGTGGGTTTTTTTTTTAATTATTCTATTTTTTCTCCATCCTTGTAACAGTTCATACCTACAGATTATCTGTATGGAAAAATGATTTCTGGTACCTATCCTAAATTGCTTTTCCTTTAATTGCCATTCACACCCACTTGTCCAATTAGCACAGTTATGCTGGAAAAAAACAAGTCCCCCTCCTGAAGCTTCAGGTTAGCATTCAGTACAACATTTCTGCACCCTGAATTCTCAGGCCTTATGGATCTAAGCTCTCAGCCTGTCCTCATAGCTCATAACCTTTAATCCTGACATCAGTCTCAGTGCTCAATTCAATTACTATAGTGCTGTGTTCTGAAAACTGGCAGAGGCTCAAGAGAAGTTTGTGAAGACTTGCAAGTTTCTTATTCATTTTCATTAGAAAACTGTTAAGACACAAATTTCCTTCAGATGTTCTCCAGAATTCCTCCTACTCATCAGTGAGGTATTGAATAGCATCTTTAGTCACTGTGGCTGAAAAATCACAGAAAACTGCTCTGATTGTTTTACTGATTTCTACAGGTCGCCACAAGCCCTGCACACATTTTTAAATTCCTTTCAGGAGTGCCTGGTGATTTTTTTTACTTTAATCTAGTGTCTGGCACGAATGTACGGTTCCAACACTCAAAGTCTTAAAAGGGTGCTCACCAGAGTCTCCATTTTGTGTATTGCAGGTTCACAGTGTGTTTCTAGATCAGAAGATTATACTGTAATAGTTATTTCTACATAGCGGCCCTTTCAGAAAACAAAGAATGCAGGCTGAGGAGCTTTTGTGGGGTGTAAATTCTGGCATTTGAGAACAACATGTATTTTAAAGTGGTGATTATGTCTGAGATGAAAAAACTGAGGAAAGTTTTGCAGTATTTCTTTAAGATCTCATTTCCCCTGAGAATTGCTCCATAGCCCTTGATAAAATATACCTTCTCCCTAGCATCCAAATATTCTGTCCTGAGCTTAGGGCTTAGAAAAGCAAAACCAGAAGGGTGATTCATAGAGTGAAAATCTCATCTGAACTGACATGGATGGGGTTAAAACCACTCTCTTATTTTAGAAAGTAGTCCCCCTGCTACCTGTAGCTTACCAGCAACAGCAGCAAGATCCAATGATAGGCCATCTACACAGTTTGAGTCCTGGAGAAAGCAAGGTGCCAAAGTTTCTGAAACAGAGCCTATGCATCATCTTCACAAATGTTTTCAGAAAAATGAATTACTTGTCCAACCTGAAGGTATCAAATTGCTTTTTGTCACTGAGGTCTCTAAGAAACTGACAGAGAAAGCATATTTTCTGGAAAGTGGAGCTTTCTTCTCTATCTGAGCTCAGCAAGGTACCTAGGTTTGGTCTCTGAAGACTTTTTTGCTTTGGTCAGTTAAGTGATACAGCTTGGCATTGATCTGAGGCTTTATTTCCTTATACATTTTCATAGCCTTGTAGTATAATCTTACAGTATTTCAAGAAAACACATCAGACAACTTGTTTGTATTCCACTGTTTCCTGGCCTCCCTGATACATTCTGTACAGCACAAAAATCAAGTCTTCACCTTCGTTAACATCATGGGTCTCCACCTCATCATGAAACACTGATTTCCTTATCATGAAACACTGATTTCCTCATTTCTTTATATTTGCTGTGTTATACACTCAGCAGTGACATACATTAGTGAAGCCAGCGTTGTCTTAGCTTCACTTTTGGACAACACCAGCAGAGTTATGGTTTTCTGTTACTTGCAGATCAAGCAAAGAATACTGAAAATGTATAATTTGCCAAATACACAAGTTGAATATTTTACTTCCGAAATCTATTTTTTCAGAAAATAATGCCAACAGATATTGTAAACACATACATCACTTACTACAGTCTTTTATTTGGTTTCATGATGAAAACCTAAAAAATCCCCAACCCTGCAGAAAAGTAAATAATTTCAACTAGGACTGTCTAACTGTAAAGAAAAATTAAATAAACAAGTTAATATTGCCAGCGTAATGTTTTCTGAATGGTAACAAGTAGGTAAAGTAACCCACACAGTTTGTGGAAAAACACTCTATATGAAGGATATACGTATGTTGCAACAACTCTTTTCTTTCTTTCTTTTTTTTTTTCTTCCTTTTTTTTTTTTTGCTCTCTGAAAGTTAAGATCTGTGGGATCTTATGTATCATTCTCAGTTTATTATTCTATAACTTTATGATATTTTAGCAGCTTGGCAAACTGGAATGCAATAATGTTGTAAATTGTATTGACAGCCTTTTCATTCCTAAGTCTCATTTTTATTGTACCTGTATCTTGTACAAATTGGCACACAAGATCCTATTAGATTAGACAGCTAGATTGTTTGACATACAAAAAAATATTAAATGTCACTGTATTTTGATGAAGGTCAATCAATACCAGTTTGCTAGAAAATTCCTAGTATGTACTTCTCAGATTTCAGCCCTTTAAGTCCTTTTTTTGATGAAAAAAATTTTTAAAATATTGAGGACCAGATTTAAAAATAACTTGAAAGCAGGGTAATTATTACAATTTTGACAACCTGTCGAGTGATTAAGTCATCCTATGCAGTATTATATAAATGTCTTGGTCATTAACTACAGTCAGCATTTTTCAGGCAACAAATACATTTTTGTCATTAAACTTTAAAATCATAATACTGTAAGGGAGACATGGTTTTGTGACATAACTGTTGGTCACTGGTAGTAAGCTGATGATCACTGTTTGGGAACGACCATTCTACAACATATGCTATTTTATTATTCACAAATACTAATGAATTTCATAGTCTGTGTTACTAAGATAAATCTAAGCTCATCAAATATTTTAAATCAAAATATGGCATTAACAAGCATAAATAAAAGCTTTCTAGGATTTATTTATTACATTACCTTGATCCCTGTTTTCTATTACTGCGATCCTTTCCTGTTAAGGTGAAATTCTTAAAAACAGTGGATATCTGAATGTAGAGTTCTTCCTGTGCAAAGGTTGATAGGTTTTCATATCGAGGGTTAGCAGAGGTCTTACTTTTTTTTTTTTTTTCTTTTGAAAAACATTCTTGCATGATAGACACATCCATGACAAGGGCATTTCTTAGCTGTGAATTTTACTTTCCAGTTACAAAAAAAGTGATATTTGAAGGTCATGGAGAAAGGATACAGTAATATAACATAGGTGGACTGGATAGAGGGCAACTTGTACAAGGTAATTGTGAATTTTTATTTCTGTAACTAACAATTCTTTGTCTATTTGCAAGCTCCAAATGTAATCGATAAGCATTTGCAAGTGTAGTAATACTTGTTGTAAATCTCCCCTTTATACCTTTCTTCTGCCTCCTTGAGAACCCATTTTTAAGAAAAACTGAGTTTTGAAAAAATACTCAGATATTTTATATTGAAACTAAATGAACATTTTTACACTCTTAAAAAGGTGTTCACTCACTTTTTTTTTTCCTTGATACCAGGTTTTAGAAATATAGGTTTTAAGACAAAATGAGAATGCTTGTACAAGCTAAAGGAATCTTAGACATGAAGAATAATAATTTCACAGTCTGCTGGAGCACTTTTTTTTTTTTAATTTCACATTAAAGTGAAGAGAGTTTCTTTCTCTGAGAAAGAAACTACTTAGGGTGAACATATATACTCTGACTGGAGTAGAGGAAACTTGAATTACCTTTTACCTTTTTAGATTTAGCATGGGATGGACATTTTTCTGGGATACCAAATTCTATTCACTTACCTTCCCACTAATTTATACTGAGGAAGGCAGATACTTCTAGGGTGAAGTCACCAAGGCAGTCAGGCTTATTTCCACTTCTGATAGAAAGCCAAAAGTGGGAGGGGATGGAAGGAGTGTAGGGAACTGCAGGACAGCTGTCCTAGGACACATGTCAGAAGACCTGATTTCCTGAATTTCTGTTCTTATTTTCTGTTTGTGAAGAGGCTTTTCTTTTTAGTCTCTCTTAGTCTTCTACTTAATTCCTCCACAGTAAACACCCCCTTCTGGCTCCCTGTGATCACCTTAATCTTTCCCTTCCCTCCTCATATCAGTATTATAGCTTTTTGTCCTTCATCCTGCTTTTCTTTTAACCCAAAACCTTCATCTTTATAAGATATACCCAGAACATAAAACTTCCACCACAGAGTATATTAGTCCCGGTTTACATTCTGACTGATCCTGACTTTTTTACTTCCTTTTCTCTCCTTTAAAGACCACTTTTCTCCTGCTATGCAATTTCTACAATGCTTCTTTGTGCATGGAATTCTCTAAAATATTTTTTCCAATTTTGTCTTCCAGCTGAAAGGGATAAAGATGAAGTGAATCAATGATAAGAAGTTGGGATAAAGATGAAGTGAATCAATGATAAAAAGTTGTGATAGTATCTCAGCATTTTCTTTCTCAGCCATAAAGCAGAACTATACAAATTTTTTTTTTTTTTTTTACCTTAATTTAGAGACTACAGGGTACAGTCAACCACAAACCAGATTTGAAGTTTTAAATAAAGCCTGATTCCACCTAAAAGCACAATTTTGCACTGTGGTTTTCAATGTATGAATGTATATCAGGTTCCTTCTGTTCTGATTCTCAAGTGATACGCTGCTTAGGATCAACATTTGTCTCATTAGTGGCAAGTTTAGAAATTGCGAAAACCTGGCCTTCCATAGGTTCTTGCAGACCTATCAAATTGCTTCACAAACCAGGCATATTCTCCCCTACTCCAAAGCTATATTTCAAAAGCAAAATGAGGTGTAAAGTTAAAGAGAAAAAATGAGCAAGCAAGCAGGAAGTGGATGTTATAAAGGAAAAATGACATGATGATCGGAGTGCAACAGTATACACAAATATTTACATTAATTTTCTTCAAATCTGACAAAGTGCATGTACAATTGTTTTTGTATTTAACTGGTTGACTGCATTTACAAGTATTTCCCACACCATTACATGAATTATTTGGCTGTTATAAAAAAATCCCATTCCTGGTGTGTAAAACAGCACATGGAGATGAAAAAAGGAAATTTGTACCTATGTGCAGAGCTCGTGGTTAAGAATCAGCGGTTCCTATGCATAAGGATTTATACTAGATGGTGAGGCCGTGAGAGAATACAGTCAGTTAAGAAGGATTTTTGAGATTAGGCCTTTCTGTAACCCCTTGCCCAACAGGCAGGAGAATGTTATCTAAAAACAATAGCTAAAAAAAATTTATTTAGAAAGTACAACCATTTCGGCAGTAGGGATAGTCAAACATCTTATTATTGGCAACACATTAAGTTTCTTATCTGTGAGCAAATGGTCAGTTCAGGCAAAATAGTTTACAACAGTGACCTCTTGGACTAGTGTCAGCTTGTTGGGGAACACCTTCAGTTCCCTCAGTCCTTCCATCCTCCTCTGATTTAAGAATGCCAAAAATGCCAAATCCTCTTGATTTCTCTATGTTTGAATATATCTTCCTTCCTATCGAAATAGCTATATTAACTTACTTATCTGTTTAGCTGGTAAATTTTTGTTGTTGTTGCATCATCTTTTCTACTAGGCTTCAGGAGAAAAGAAGGTTTGCTCTGAAACTCACAGGTAAAAGATCTCAAAATTCTCTGCAGCCTCATTCTCTTATAAATTCATCTTTGCTCTTTGCGTTTGTCTTTTTCTGGCCCACAAAGAAGGATGTAGGTGTGAGTGTGACTCCTTCAAATTAAGAGACCTGGAGTTAGGTGTCTACACATGGCTGTGTTTTCTCTGAACTCTCCCTGTAGTCATCCCAGAGCTATTCAATATATATCGTCGTCCTAGAACTATTCACTCCATCAGTGGAGCTTGGAGCATGATTCAACTCACTCTCAAATACATTTCAACTTTTACAATACAGCTTAGTTCTCTAATGGCATCTATTTTCTGTCACCCCGTCAACAGTTAACATCAGTGAGGACAATCTGCATCAGGAGATGCAAGGAGTTTACATCGATGGAAATGCAGTAAATCTCAGGTGAGCTTGCTCACCTATTATATCTCACCTATTGCTAACTTGCTTACTAAGTGTGGAGTAGGATAAAACAAGACATTTCCACTTAATCCAAGGAAAATAGTATTGTTAATTTCCAAAACCCAACGACTTTTAAGCTTAGGATGTAGGCAATGTTAGGATGTATCAACAAGAGAGGACACTCAGTTTATCACACAGAGAATTACATGCCATCCTACATGCACCACAAGATTGTTTACCCAGGGAGCAGGTTTTGCATGGCTGCATATGGTTCAGGGAGCTCTTGAAACTGTAAAAAAGAGGTGAGAGTGTCAAAACTAAGATAACAGCAAAGAGAAACAGAGGTTCATGGGTGGGACCTACAAGGGCACTCTAGATGCTGGATCACAGGAAGTCAGCTGGTTCATAAGCTTTTGCTAAATAACAGCTATTACCAATGTCAGAGAGAATACAGAGCCAGACAGATTTTTGGTTTGATTGTGTAGGGCATCTCTTATGTGCTTATGGTTACCTGAGATGCTTGGACGTATCTTGGCCTGCACCTGCCAGTCTATAAGGGTTCCCATACATCCTGTAGATGTCCTGAAGATATTAGGGTTCTCAAAATGACGCTACACCACCCATGTAGTCAATTCAGACAAATTAATTTAGCCTTTGCTGGCTGAGTAGCTATGTAGACTGTAATTAGCTATATAACTAGGACACAACTGGTTGCTTGAACAGAGGTGTCTAGTGCCATTTGAGGTGCCCTACACAATTTCAGTTGTTGTGTTTATGACATAGGTTTGATATCATATCACATCTGACAGCTCTGCGTAGAGCTGTTAATATCCTAGTGCATCTCAAATGTCATGGGATGTTTAGTTACAAGCCAACTGAATCAAAACCTCGCTGAGAATAATGAGATTTAAATAAAATGAGGTAAATACGCACAGATGCTGAGAACTAGGTTTGCTCAAAAATGGATCACTGTTGCCATTTCAGCTATTCTAGACTATCTAAAATATATTTATACAACAGGCAGATTTAACAAATGACTTGTGCTCTTCTTTACCAGCAGTTGGTAGATAGGTATGATACCCTAGAGCATCTCAAAAAGCACTGGAGGCCTGACCTTGTGCAACCGATTGACCTTTTGCACTATGTAGATAAATAAATTCAGGTTTCTCCCATCTTAGATACTCAGGTCCTCCTTCTTTAGACAAATTTATTTTCTACATACAAAAATGCTGAATTAATTTTAAGGTTTTAAGACATAAAACCACTTTTATGTATAACAAATTTCACTGGGGAAACACCTCCAGAGAAATAATTATCTTTAAATTAAAACTGCAACCAACACCTACAGAGAGTCCTGATACAGAGTGTACATGTGCATTTACATGAGTGTGTGAGAGGATTATTTTAAGTTAGTATATACACATGAACAGTAGACTTGAAACATATTTTCAGAAAGAAGCAGAATGAGACATGTGAATCACTTACCTATTGCTACAGCTACAGGATCCTATTCTGTGTCAGTTTCATAGGACACCATCACATTTATGCTGATTGAAATCTCTGCTGTAGCTACTATGCAGGACAAATAAGGCTTGTAAATTCAGATTCTTATTAAACTAGTCATTGCAGGTGATTTTTTTTTTTTTCCATTTGTCTCAACACTTATAACTTAAGTGTAAACAGAGACTTTGTGGGACTCCTGATCTGACTATAATATTAGCATAAAAGGATATATTTGCAAGGGCAAGCTGTGAAAAGAATGGAGGAGGTTTCGCCTTATTTGTAGGGGATGCCTACATCCATTATGAGGTCTGGACTGGTTCCAGGAGGAAATAATCTGGACTAAGGAGCAAGAGGCTAAGTAGCATCTCTTCAGAGAAGAAAGACGAGGGTGCAAAGAACATCCAGATCAAAACCCAAACAAGTCAACCATGAAATTTGTTTGTAAAAAAAAAAAAAACAAACAACCAGATATGGTACTGAGATGTTTAAAGAGAAGGATAATCTTCAAAAGACACAAAATCATATTTCTGTTCAGCATTGGTGGGTCCTCATTTGATGCAAATATCTGCACTTTGTCACTATGTTTCAAGAAAGTGTAAAGAAAATAAAGGTGCAAGAAGGGATCAAGGATAAGACGTGATTTAAAAGGAAAGACCAAAATAATTGGAGCTGTTTAGCCTGAAAAAAAAAAAAAAGTGGGAAGGAGGAAAGGAGTGATGCCATAACGACCTTCAGATACATAAATTTTTTCACAAAATTAAAAGGAATAGTCTGTTTTCTGTGCCCAAAATCAACCTAACAAAAAGTTATAGACCTAAATACAAGAAAGTGGGATTCAAAGTAAATATTTGGGAGAAAAGTCCTGATTGTAAGCATAGTGAACCAATAGGAATAAATTGCCCGGGAAAGTTGCAGATTTTCTGTCATTGCAGAAGTGCCAGAGCAGTTAGACAAATGTCTGTCAAATGACCTGAAGTACGGGGATGGACTAGAAAACCTTCCATGTTCCCTATCAATCAACCCCATTCTTCAATATGTAGGTTTTAGAAATACTGAGTTTACTCAAATTTAATAAAGAGATTGAGTAGAATTTAAGTAAAAAAAAATGGTATGACTTGGCACTGCCAGCTAGTGGAAAAATTAGACACAAAATCTTTACCTTATTAGTCATTGTTTTATCACCATCTTACCTTTCAAAGTATTAACCATGATGCTACACAAGATGCTACCATGTTGAGACAGCACGAGGTTCTCTGTGAACTCTAAACTTAATTGTTTGGCTGCTCACACTTGATATTTTGGTAGTCAATTCTTGCCCTCAAATCTCTCAATATCCACAAACTCCTTTCATTTTGTTGCTATAAACAACGTCAGTAACATAAAAACCCATTAATTTTACAAAAATCTTGTGTTTAGAATGTGCTTATTAGAGTTACTGGTTTAGTGACAAAAGTGATATTTACTGCTTTGTTTAATTTCATGTTTTTATAAAGTGTTCTTCAGTCTCATCCATTTTTTAATGTCAGTGTTCTATATATATTAAATAATTCATGTACACTAATTTTCCACAAGTTTAATTTCAACATTTAGTCTTTATTTTTGTCTCTGATAATAGAACACCATATAAAGGAAAAACCCAGATTTTTCTCCCAGCCTATGATAGAATACCTAAATAATGGAGGGTAGCGGTATGGCATACCTATACTATGCTTTACACAATATAATTGCAGTTTAGGTTTGCATCTTCTCTAAAATTCCTTTTCCTCTAGGCTTAAGCTAGACTTATTAATACTTTAATGTAGAGATTGTGCAGGTGTGAGGCTTAATTACAAAATATGTTGGTTCTGATTGAATAAATTACATGACTAAATCCAACTTTGGATACAGAACAGTGCAAGTTATATTAAAAAGTCATTATATTTGGAAGCTGGAGCAAGAAACTATAGCTAAAAGGCAATTGGATTAAATTAGCTTTGAGATTACAAAACTTTAAGCAGAATTTAGTAAGTGAGTATTAACATGTGCATTTTATTATAATCCCCTCCTCTCTTTTTTCATTTCTTAGTTACTTTAGATGTCAATGAAATAAGACACATAAAAGACTCCCACACTAATTTGCACCATTGCACTTTGGGTCTGCTCAAGCTCATAAAATTGTTCTCCTGTGTCTCAGACACTAGTGAATCAAAGTTGAAGCCATCATGTGGGCTACAATAAACTCTTTGTTCTTCTAACTTGTTTTCATCAATGATATTTTGTTTCCTACAGCTGTGTGTCACAGAAAATATGCAGCTGTCTTGTACAGAGTTCCAAGTATTATTAATCTAAATGGTTAGCACTGTCTTCAAGGCATCATAAGAACAATCAAGGAAGCCCAGGGAGTTCTGTCTTTTATAAACAAGTGTTTAATACTTCAAGACTACTAAATGAGACAGCACAAGGCTATGAATAATTATACCTGAGGGCTTATACAATTTTAAAGACTGAGAAATGTGTATGCTATCACAGTATCTGCTATCTTCAGATATCTCTCAGCTCTACTGCAAGCCTTTCATGAATATTCCACAGTGCAAGTCTTGTTTTCTATTGCTCTGTGTGAAATCTTTTGTTTTGATTCTCTGCGCTTCCTTTCGTGCTGATAAAGCGTTATGAGTGCATGAAATACTTCCCAAGTGACTAACATAATGTGTCCAATGCCAGTGAAGCTCTGAGCAAGCATATCCCTTTTGCTGAATGCAAAAAGGGAGATATCAGTAACAGCATTATAAACTACACATTTTTAACAAAAGTAATATAATAGCAATGCATCAACCTAGCAGAAATTGCAAATAAATCATTGGAGTTAGGAACTCAGAGCCATGCACAGAAGATTAAATTTATTCATACTGTTCTTTTCCTGTCTTTTTTATTCATTATGTATCACCAAAATGACATGCAATGTCTCAGTCATATTTCTGGTATATGTCTGCCAATTTTTTTAGGCAAACTCTTCAGACTTTACTTAGATAAGAACTTCTGTTGAAGGAAAAGTGAGCATTTACCTGAGTAAAACCTTCTACACTTGCTCTTATTAGACACATTGCAACTGTCCTTAAAGACATAGCTTGTTACCTGACAGATCACTTGAGGTGATTCTACAGATATGTGAGCAGACATGGAAAACATCATCCAATATGCATACTGGCACCAGCAGCCACTAGGGCAGATCGTGTCAGTACCTCGCATAGTTTATTTATGATACCTTCCATTAAAGCTTCTGGATCAGATTTGTTCAAATAACTTCTAGCTTGCATGCATACAATATCTGTGAGTGGACTCCTGTAAATGCATGTGTTCTGGGTTTCTCTCAAAAATTCAGCCAATTCATTCTAGCCTTAAGGCTTGATGTATCATGCACATAAATACTTTTGTACATGTATATGTGAATTTTGTGTGCCTATGTATGAGAGGCCTAGGCAAATCTTCCCTAAGAAGGGAAGGTATCTTGAATGATGTTTAAGACCATGTTGTAACAGTTGGTGAAAGTCAATGCTACCATAATGACTAAAATGGAGGTATTCTGATTTACAGAAGATTTAGTTATTGTCAATTTGTTGGCTGTACTCAACATATGGAAGTCTCTTTAAAACAATATTAACATAAATAAGAACAGACATGTACCCTAGATTTTGGACTCGATGATCTTAGAGGTCTTTTCCAACCTTGATTCTATGATTCTAGATTGCTCCTTCTCTAATTCACTAAGATTCAAGAAGAGGTAAGAACTCTAGCTTAGAAAAGCAAGGAAAAGTTAAGTAACTAAAAACTGAACCATCTTCATATGGAAAACTAAAACTTAAGATTCTCTACCTGCCTGATTTTCTTTGAATTATGTACTGCTGCCCACACATTCAGTTAGGATGTACTCAGAAGAGATCAGGGTGTGTAGTGAAGGTTCCTATTGCATGGAATGAACCACAAAGTTAATCAATTGATTCTTTTCATAATTTATCTATTTTTGAACACTTAGATTTTCAACAACAAAATACGGGATTCAGATAACCAAAAGAGTAACACCCCTTCCAAAAGGACTGTATTCAAAAGATATGCAGTCTCTGAATTCTGAGAGATGCTCCAGTGACTTGCTCATCTCCACCCTTGCAGAAAGTCACTGCAGAATCCTGGATGGCTGTGACCCACGGGAGACAAATTGACCCATTCAGAGAAGTGACCCCCCTCACCTGAAATAATCAGGTCTTACCTAGTGGTAAAGAGCTCAATTATTGTAATCAATGAATGGCCATTTTTTAACTCCAATCCCTGCTCTTCCGCAAAAAAAAATCATGTCTCTGGAGCACTGTTTTTCTGCTAGATCACAGGGATGAGATATCAAACCAGAAAAATCAATGTTCTTTTCTCATTTCATACATGCTTCAGATCCTGCACTTACTTCTTTCTGTCCAGAGAGGCAAAGAGAGAAAACATCTGGCTCTAGACCAAGTTTCTTCTGCCATAGGACCTCTGGATATTTTTCTTCAGAAAAGCTTCTTTTTAATGTGAGTTTGGATAAACAATCAGGAATCCCAGAAGAGTGCCAGTCTGGACTACTCTTTTCTTCAGTCTCATTTGTGCTATCAAGGTATGGATGGAAACAGGGTGCAAATGTTCACTGTCTCAGGTCTGTGTTATTTTGGTAGTATGTGTAAACTTCAATCCCCAGCTAAGAATCAACCACACTTAGCGGGATATTGAAATTCATAACAGAATAACAAAAGAACTGAGCAATGTTGATCTCAGCCTGTGCTTTGGTAGTTTGCTGTTTTATTACTATTTACAGCTTTCATTGCAGTTTTGCTCAAAGGCTCCTTTACAGAATCAATTTTGTCTGGCTCTGTGAAAAGAACACAATATATATCTAAAAAAACCTGCAGAACTATCAACCTGATGCCTATCACTCATTTGTTAGTTCCATAGTGCTTGGTTGTAAAATAGTCTGTCCCCAGCTTCCCCTTTCCCTAACCATTCTTATTCTGTTTCAGCACAATATCTCCGAAAGTATATTTAACAATCCCTCTCTGCTCCCAGATCACTTGTTACTGGCAGCTTGGATGAATTCATCACTATGTCCCTCTGGCTTTACTTATTTGGAACTATAGATAGATATATATATACAGAGAGAGAGAGTGAGACAACATCTTAGATTTTACAATAGATTTGATGGCACTTTTAATTAGGTCAATGAACAGAGTTCAATAGCAAGATAGACTGCTTTTTATTTTCCATACGTATTTTCTATACTCTGTAGAATTATAGATGCTAAAACCAATTTGATATCAAACCACAGTCCATACTGGTAGAAAGGCAAAGTCAAAGCTCAGGGTAGAAGGGCTAGCAGGATAAACATTAAATTTTTGCTTGTTAATTCTAACATTTTGGACTCATAGTCTCTAAAACAAAAAGTGGGTCAAAACCCAAGATGTGTACAGCCATGATAATCTTATACTTGACAGCAGGCCAATCTTATTCAAAACAAGTCCTTTAAGGGGTATTTCCAGCCAAAGGGGTCCTGGTCTTAAATCTATGATTAACAGAAATATGTAGGGGTTTTTTTCTTTATACTAAAGGAACACAAACTCATATTGAAGGTAAATACACTAATATATGTTGACTACATAAGACCAGCTTCACAGCTTATATAAATTAGTAGATCAGAGTCACCTAGTTGAACTTTCTGAATAGGAGACAGAATCTGAACAACGCCAAAAGCATATCAGTTAATGAAATGTCAAAACAAAACAGTCTGAAGAGAAATACAGGACTTTGAAAGGCACAGCCAGACATTAAATTAGAAAAAAAGCATTATTTTTGTTGTAAAGAATTACTTTTGTTACTGTCTTTTAATCCTTCCTTTGTGAAAATATCAAACAGCAATAAAGACTAGAAATTGAACAAATCACAGAAATTTCAGAAGTTTCCTCCAGAATTGCTCTACACATTTTTGGTGATTTGGTTGGCCATTACAGTGTATGATGTAATATACAATATCAAACACAAAATAATTATATGCAACTAATAGCTGAGCACTATCACTCAGGTATATCTAGGATTCGGGTATATTGGGTTGACCTTCGAATCTAGTAAGAAGAGTATTGTGTGAATGTATGTGTCAGGTATCTGTGCTGCCCTGAAGCTGTTCCACCTCTTTCTCACTCTTGGCTCTGATGGGAAACTCGTATCACACAGAGCAAAAGTTCTTTTCCAAATTTCTTGAGACTATCTGAAAAAAAGCTTCAGCTCAGAGAAATCTTTTTACAAATAACAACTGCTTATTTCCCAAGCAATGGCCATTTTATTAAATCCAGCTCCTCCATTTCAGAATTCATTTCTGTGCAGTTCAAGAACTTCTTCCACTGCCACGACTGTCATCCAATGTATATTTGTCTGAATTTAATGTCTGCTTTAAAACAAAGTAGAACTCCAACTAATACTAACTCTAGGTATGGGTATATGAAATCTGTTAGAGTGGACTCACAATAAAATAATAATAATAATAATAAAGATAATGATAACAATAATAATAAAAAGACAAGGATCACTTGACTGTGTATGACATTCTAAAAGCAGCTTATGAAAACCTGCTGAGTAAGCTCAATTTGTTAATAGGGACCAAGTTCCAGGATACTAAAATTCAGCTCACTTTTCTCTGATCACAGGAGCGAAATTTCCTGTTTATTTCAGTGACAACTCTCTATATTCAATTATATATACATTTAATAATTTATGCATGCATGCAGTTTATATTTTCAGAATGTTTTGGAAAAAAGAGTAGACATTACAGGCAATTATGTGCAACATGCAAATAATTTCAGTTTTCTTTTCAGGCCCAATCTGCCAGACAGATGGCCCTGGAAACAGCATCGTTGGCTAAAAATGAGATACTCAAATGATACAGAAACAGAAGCAAACAAATTACCATTGTCAAAAAGGGGCTCAGGAACATTTCATGCACCAACAACCACAAGGTTAAAAATGAACCTGTAAGTGCGGCTAAGCAATATTGATGTATGTGAGGATTCCAGTTTTTTGAGGTTTGATTTTTTTTTTTTTTAAACAATGATTTCCAGCAAGAACAAGTCTGAAAACTAGAAATCATTCCAGTTCATATCTGGGTACTATTTTCTGAAATGCTCAGACGCTGCAGTCAGCAACAGTTCTACCACTGCCTTCCAAAGCAGGGGATTACAAGTACTGTAACCCTTAGCTCTTGCAGAGGGCAAAAGAACCCCCCAAGGAACCCTCCCCAAAGCCCATCACCAAAAACACAGAACAGTGATGGGAAATCATAAAATTAAGGAAAATGAATCCATGATTATTGATGACACTCAGCCAAAATCTGTTTTTCTAAGTGACTTGAAGAGGAGAGGGGTGCTCAGGGAATGATTAGCTTTAGGGAGATGCTCTCCAGACCTGCTGCAGGTATGCAACGTGAGGCTATACACTCTGAGCCTGCCTTGTGATCCCTTCCACGGAGGGTGAGGTGCAGTGAAGGCAAGCGTACTGGACTTTTTAGTCCAGCGTATTAGCCCGGTTTGTGGGGTCTTCTGGTTCATGACAAACAGGAGGTGGCATAAGCAGTGCCCTGCATGCAGGTGCCAGTCACAACTTGCATCTCCCTTCTGGGAGCCAAGCCACCAGGAGAAAGACATAATAAATGAAAATGTTGAAGAAAAGAAAGCAAATATATTTCAGGAAGTATCAAGCAGATAAGGAGACATCTGCCTTTGAAGGACCTGGGTAAGTTCTTCCTGTGCCTACACGCACAGAGCTCCTCAGCAGTTTCTGACCCAGAGAGCTGTTAGGCAGCATGCATTCAGCCAGTTTCAGTATTTCCAAGCTACGCCAGGTCTTCCTGCTTGAATGCAAAAAGTTAAAAACAAGTTTAAGAGAGGTATAGAAATATCAAAGTCGTTACTAATCAAATGAGTCCTTCAAACCAATGCTATTCTTGCCAGCTGTTGAATATTAAATGAGGCAAGACACAGACATGACTGAGAGCCTGAAGCTTTGCCCTTCTAATCGGTGCCTGGAAGAAGAGAGTTTTCGGCCACTGAAGTAGTCAACCAGTACCTGACAAGCCATTCATTAAAACAGAATGGTCTATTAATGTCTCTCCTTGTTTCAAGGTTACCATATAAATCAGATTACAAAACCTGAGACCTTTAAGAAGATGAGTAGAGCAATTTGATCCAGAAAAATGGCAAGCTGTAAGAATTGCTCCCAAAAAAAAAAAAAAAAACAAACCCTGAAATATAACAATAATAACCACATCATTGACATGGCTGAAGTCCTGGAAGGTTCAACAATGAAGTTTTAATAAATTGTTACTAAATGTCTCTAAAACCAAAGACTTTTCTTAGATGATACCACACATTTCTCTTGAAGGAAAAATTCTCTTGAGAAATCTATAGCAGGAAAATACTAATAAGTGACAACAAATATAAATCTACCATGAACTTTGAAGAGAAACTGTTCCACAGAACAAGCCAGTCCTCACAGCTACTGCACAGAATTTTGATGTTCTTTTCGGAGTAACAAAATTTGTTTTCTTCGGTGGGTCCTAGTAGCTGAAATGTGTTACAGTCCTGTAGTGCAAAAGTGAAAGACATTTATGCCAACATTTGTGGCCAAAAGCTACATTAAACATGGTCAATTACTTTCATACAGCATGAAAAAGAAAGAATGGCAAGCCAGTTTTCTACAAAACAATGAAGCTCCTGTGCCTGCAGGCTACATGGAGCATAAATTGCAGCAGAGTGAGAAAACTGGACTTTGAAAAGTACATTTATTTTCTCGGAACACCTGACAATTACCTGTAATGCAACTACTTTGCTAAAAATCCAGTTGATGGTTATTTTTCAGTGCCATAGATATACCTGGTTACAACTATTATTAACAAGCCCACTAATGTGTTTATAGCTTAAATAGCATTGGTTGTTGCTGGAATGGTATTTTACACAGCTGGACAAAAATTTGTAGTAAACCTCAAGGACTTCAGACTGCATAAATAATATTCAGTAGATGTTCTATAAGCTGCATTTTTTTTCAGTTGTTTTTGTCTGACTTTGTGAAATACATCACCCAGGCAGCTGCCTTAGCTTTGAGCTTCTACACAGACAGTAAACTTCTGTTCTCCTGACTAGGGCTATATGATCTCACCTAAAGTTATGTCACCAGCATCTTTCATCGCAGATCCAAGGTGGGGCAATATATGTTCTATCTCAACACTGAAACAATGAGAGTTGCCCGAATATCAAATCAATCATTTACTTGAGCTAGTTTGTTTAAACATCAACGCTTGTGGGTGATCTTTTTCACTTTGCTTGAGCTATGCATGTCTTTTGGATGTGAAAAATTGTTCTGGAAATCAGGCAACAAATGTCTCATTCATAAGAATGCAAGTTTTTTTTTTTCTTCCCCTCCCCCGCCCCTTTCTGGTAGGCCAATTATATCCTGAATATTCTGAGATGCATATAAAGTAACAAGGACAAAGTTTAGCCAGACTTGAAGCTTTAACTCTATGGATTAAGTGTAGATAAAGGTGAAGAAGATGATTGTTTGTAGATTATCCAAGACAGCATGTCAGGACCAGGGGCTGAAAGAAAGCCTGCGCAGCACTGAGAGGAAAGAAAGGAGTTTTGTAATTTTGGGACTAGTGAGGGCTATATATCATCAATGTCTATGGTGAACATAGATAGATGGAGTAGCGGCGTGTCACATAAATGTATGCAATAAATGATACTACGAGGTCATGAAAGAGTCATCTAGGTCTAGCACCTACTGCAGATATAACAAAGAAGCTCTAATCAAGATCAAGCCAAACTATATTAACTCTTTCCTAGACAGCAAATAAAATTACTTTCCTACAATCTTTCTTCTAAACATATTTAATGTTGATGTAAACAAGTCATAGACTATAAGAGAAACGATTTTTTCAGAAGGGCTAAAATGTGATCTAAACATTTATCCAAAATACACACATGAAAGGGTACTACATATTACTAAGTATATATATAATATATGTATTTTGCAGATGAGCTAAATATTTTTGCCTTTTCTTAAAACCACAAAAAGACACATAAAGTTAGCTGATTTTGACTTGTATGAGAAAACCGTTTACTCTAGAGTCTAGGCAACGTAGCCAAGCCAAAAATCTGAATCCAATTTAAAAAACAAATAGCAGACCAAATATATCATTAGCTGAGGAAGCATTCTAGCTGCTACACCAAGTCAAAAAATAAAGTCCTAAAACGTGAAACAAAAACATATTAATATAGGACTTTATACAGAAGACATCCATTACACAGATCATACCAAATAAACCATTATACAGTCCTCAGAGGTCCCAGTCTGCATAGCTAAATTAAAGCAGGGATTTAAAAATGCTGAAAACCTGTTCCGACTAGTCTGATTCAGACAGATTAAATCAGATGCAAACAGCTTTTCATACAATTTGCAAGGAAAACTTATGGTAGCATATTGTATTTCAAAGTGCTATAAAATACATATGATGAGACTGAAATATCAGCATTTCCAGACTATTTCCTTACTGCTCTTACAAATGCTTTCTAAGCAATCTCACAACCAGGACATCGAAAGGACAATTAAGTATTCTATATTTAAAATAAAAATAAACAAAATCTTCCTCTCAACGTGTAAACACACAAAACCTTCACTGTGGTTTCATATCTTACAAAAGTCTGGTCTTTTCAGATCAAGTGATTTTTTTTTTTCTTCCCCAGAGTAACTCTGTTATCTTATACATAGACTGAATGCTACAGCCATTAGGTTGAAGAATAGATTTCAGGTACCATCTCTTTCTGAGATAATTTCTCTTGTGTCTAAGAAACTTCCCAATGAAAACTTCCTGAAAAATAATGTATTTCAGACAAGTTACTGCTTACTGGTATTCCAACTAGCTCTGTTAATGATGGCATACTAGTGAAAAACAGACCTGGGTCAAAGACAAGTATGAAATAATTTATTACATCCAACTTGGTTTTATTACCAATATATTCTCTAGTCAAAAAAGAAAAAGAAAAAAACCCCACCATCACCATCCCCCCAAAACCTGAAAGCATATTGGACTACACTAGGAGGCCTAAAACCAACAAAAAGACAAAGCAGCATTCTCCAGAAACCATCTTGCTTCCACCTTTGCCAGGCATACAGTTATTGAATATCATAGTCAATTAAATTAATCCTGTTACTCCAATATTCAATTAGCACGCTAGCTGTATCCATGTATAAACTGTCTGGAATGGTCCTTATTCACCATTCACCATTCTTATGGTGAAAACCTTATGTTGCCAGTTCTGACTAGTTACCGAGATTCTCACCTCTTTTTGTGTTCCCAGTCAATAAACCAGTCTTTTCTAAACAAGAAAACTCTTAATAAGTACAAGCAAATACTGTCATTTCTGCACAGCCAGCTGGCATATGAATATGTATGTACCTACGAAAACCAGCAATTTCCTAAACATTTGAGTACACATAAACCTGTGAGTATTCTCAAAGCAAATGAAAATGGACACAGACATGTCTGATCAGCAAAACCATTAGCTTTTTGAACAAGTGTTCACAAACACTGCATTTTGATATTCAGCTACCTACATTTGTATGGGACACATTGCCCAATGGTCACAATATTTACCTCTGAAATATTTTTCAGAGACAATATGGGGTAGCTGTTATCATAGCTATGTCACAGGTATGAAAAGCAAATAAAACAGAAACAAGAAGGGTTATTTCCTTAAATGCTATTATTTCTCAAAGGGATAATGATCACATACTAATTACATATATATATACACAAATATATAAGGTCAAATACTTTGGGTTTTGTACATTATTAAAGTACTGAAATAAGATATGTCAATACTTCAAGCAGCATACATGTATTTATGGTAAATCAAAATTTCATCTAGATTTGCGTTCCTTTTCCCACAAATTATACATTCTCCAAATCAGCTGCTTCTTAGCACAAACACAAATGAATCAAAATTACAATTTCACTTTAATTGCTATTGAAGAGAACCAAAATTTTTTTTCCAAACCCAGCAGAAATTAAATATGGAGAACAGAAATCATCCTTTGGGATGGAAATAGGAAAACTGGTAAAAGCTCCATGACTTTTTGAAATCTCTTCATTTCAATGAAGTGTCACATACCAATTTTGTCATTTTAATGTGATAATATAACAATACTACAACATTTTCAGTGGTGTGGAAAATAAATACATTTTAAGTAGATACCAGTTTCAAAACTGAAAACTCTAAAGGGCTATTGCTGAAAAACATCAACATTAAATATTTAAACATTTTTGGAACGTTGGCAAAGCAGAGATTTTTGGTTTGTTTTTAATTTCTGGGCTTAGTTTGAACTAATCTGACGTCAGTTTTCAAACCATTTCAATTCCAGTGAAGCAACAAATCCTAACAGAAAGGCATCTGCAAAAATTAGATTCAGAGAGGTAATGGGCAACTCTACTATTCTTCCACATTCCTTAGTCAGAGTAGTTTCAATGAAGCACACCTTAAAGTGCACAAGGATTTCTAAGTTCTTAGGTAGGTCATATAACCTTTTGCTACTACTGCGTTTGAGATCCTGGTTTAGGATTGAAAGCTAGTATCTTGTAGATCATCAGGCATAGAATATAAGGTGGAAAGTTCTTTGTGTGCCCGTAAAAGTGGTAATCACAGAAGGGTTTTTAGGATGGTCTTTTCACCACTTTGTTCAGGCAAGCAAGTCATGCAAATCATGCCTGCCTTAGAAATGTTGCTTTCCTCCTGCCTACACCCCTTCAGAACTGGTGGCGGAATGCCACATTTTTGTCCTCAGGATACTTGGTCTGCACTTATACTGGAATCCCTTGTGTAATGTGTTGCTGTTTCTATTTTAGTAAAAGTAAATAATGAGCCTGGTAATAAAGCTCCTGGAAGGGTTAAATTGCAACTGGGTTCAGTGGGTGTCAAGTCACAGAAGCTCTTCAACTAGACACATATGGAGCTGGGTTTCGGATGAAGAGATCTCACAGACATCAGCATGTAATCTCTTCTTTTTAAAGTACCTTGCAGCATGACAGCTGTGATGCATGAATATTGATAATGAAAAAGGCCATTCAGCCCACAGATGTTCATCCTTTCCTTGTACATTATTTTCCCAAGACATATACAGTCATTACATGAATGACCCCAGTGTTTTCTGTGTTCACAACTTTGCCCTGTGGGGACTTTTCACATTTATAATTCGGCAACTGAAAAAAGTGTTTCTTATCGCCTTGCCTAAACTTATTTTTCTTTCACTCCCTATTATTCTAGCAACTCACTCATCTGTAGCAAGCTTAACACAGTAACTTCAGGTATAGTTTTCAGAGTGGCATTGCATTTTAATTCTTATTAATACTGGATTTTAGATAATGTGCTATCTTGGTGCTTTAATTTGTTCTTGAAGGAGCTGTCAATCAGCCAATTTACCTTTGTACTGTCTGGGTCCAGCTAGCAGACGCAGATAATAAATAAAGAAAAAAGCAGAAAGAAAACGCCTTTAGAAAAACTGGAATTTCAAAGCATTGAATCATCCTCACAAATCTTACAGTAAAGATGAGCAGAACTACAGTATATTTCATCTGGAGTTACATACAGAGGGACAAATTTGTCCTTAGATTTCTAAGCAGCTTCAATATAAGACTCTCATTCATATATCTAAGCTCAGAATGTGGGTCATAATCTCTGGTTCAGTATTTTAATCTTTGAAAATGTTGTCCTGTTAAAATTCCAAAAATCCTAAGAACAAATTGTTTGCCCTTATGACAGCCAGCATTGACCTTCAATTCATTAGCCAGGAAATAAAATCTTTTGTATTCAGAATCAAATGATCATCTTATTTGCCCAATTTGATTCCACAGTCTTTAGATGCAACAAATATTAATAACTAGGTACATTCTGACTTGACGCTTGGCAGCATTTTTAATTTATCAGTTTCAAAAGATTTCAAATCCATTGGAAATACTGTGAGTAATCTTCAACATTGCTATTCCTTTTTACCTCTTAAATTTATAGTAATACTGATTTATTTTGGTTTTCCTATAAGAAACAAAAAAGATATTGTCTTTAGGAATTAAAATGCAGTGAAAAACAAGAAAACTGTAGCTTTATCCACTAAGACTGGAAGTGTTACCCTCCTTGTCTTATTAGGTTTCTTAGTTGAATGTGACATTACTTTAGAAGATTATGTAACTTTATTATTATTACACCTCCTTTGTTTTGTCACTGTTAATTACATTGTGTCAGCATTTCTCTTTTCAGTTCTATCACTCAAGTCTCAAAATGGCAAAAAAAACCCCACCCCAAAGTCTTTATGAAATCCATCATTTCTACAAAAATTAGTGAAAACAAAACAACAAAAAAATCCCAATAATAGATTGAGGAAGATATTGGTGCAATAGACTTTTTTCCCTTTCTTTATCAACATTCAGCAGTATGATTTTTTGCTGACAAAATAATATTCTTAGAAACCTTATTAACTAAAAAAAACCCAAACAGAAAAATACTACATAAAAGTACAGCAAGCTATTAGCCTACAATATTAACCTATAACATAAGGACAGAATATTCCAATATTGAAATATATACTATTTTAATTTTTTGATAAATTATGTTTGTCTCCCTTTTTACTGTTTCACTTCATTCAGCAAGAAATGTAAGCAGTTCTCAGGTTCAAGTTTGTTCCAACCCAAATAAAAAAAAGTCAAGTCCTTACAAGCTTGAAACATTTGTAAGGTAGAATATAATCAGAATCATCGTTTTCCACTTTTAATTTTTTTTAGATTACAGGCAAGTATTCATACACTGTAGAGAAGCATTAAGGTAGAACAGAAAATAAACTAATTCTCATTATATTTCCAATTCTGGGTATAATTGATATTCCAATGTCCTTCTAGCCAAAATACTTGTACTCCCCCTCCAGTATAAACAGGACTCAGACTGTCCTGAGTCACACCTGTGACACATAAATAGAACATTAATATTCCCAACATGAAAATTTAAAAAACAAAACAAAACAAAACAAAAAAAAACAACAAAAGAAGAGAAAAGAAAAGGAGAAAAAAGAAAAAAGGAAAAAGAAAAAAGAAAAAAGAAAAAAAGAAAAAAGAAAAAAGAAAAAAAGAAAAAGAAAGTCTTAAAGAAATATGATACGTCATCTAAACCCCATTTAGATTTAATGGAATCCATACTGGTTTAAAGTCTGAAGGAAAAAAACCACACCACCTTCCCATACTTAGGACCTGATTATGACAGCTACTATGGACTGTCTTCTCTTTTTGATTTAGGGCTTTCATGGATCAAAATTTCTGTGGCCTTTGTGTCTGTGAAATTTGTCTTGGAGAATCACAGGAATACGTAAAATAGTCTGTGATTTTCAGAAATCTGGCAGTATTGTTACAGCTACTGTGAAGTAGCTGAGCTGCTGCCATACCAACAGCATAGCACACATGCAGTCAGTCTGTTACTTCCTGAACACACTAAATTTTATGGGCATGCTCTGTACAGGTGTTTTGTAAGCTGCAAGGAAACTCAGAATTTCTGTGCAAAGCACAAAATACCTGCAACGTGCATAAGCAGTTTTATGCTTCTTGTCAGAGACTTTTATTTCAAAAGAACCATGGAGAAAAATATAGATATCTTTCATCAACTACACTGAGTTCCTCAGTTGCCCCTTACATCTGACATGGCAAATAAGGCTCTTCAGACTGACTTTGAAGAACACATCCTCAGAGCATCTGCAGGAGACTAGAATACCAAGTTCTCCAGCCTGTCAAGCCTATATTGGGATGTCTGACAGGCAAATAATTTCTTCCCAATCGTTTGATGGTAGGAGGAAAAATGTTCTCAAATGTCCTAAATTAGTTAATTGCCAAACGTTTCTGACTTCCCAAGATCATAATTTTCTCATGTTTTCCCATTTCATTTCTTATCCAGCTGTTAATCTTTATCAATGGGAGGTGATGTTATGTGGTTTGAAAGAAACTTGCAGATGGCACGAATACAATTTGGGTCATCCAGACAACTGACAGTTACCCTTTCAATGGTTCTTATCGCTTGAAAAAGCAGCCTGTGTTCACTGGCAGAAGTCAGCTTTTCCCGTGGAAACTAATAGCCACTGCAGTACTGAGCAAGACATATTAGCTTGGGCATAGAACAATACTACTGTATCTATGTGGCTTCCCAAAAGGAGCTTGCACACATCTGGCTGACTCAAAGCTTGGAGTTTGTGGGTAGGCAGTCTAGATTCCAGTAGAGTCAGGTCGTGGTACCTTGGTACCACAAGGTGCTTTGGGTAAAGGGATAAGATCACTTTATCTGACAAATATGGACTAATCTAGCTATAAGAAAATATTTTCATTAGGCTTGAAATTGCTGATGTTGAATTTTACTATGGTTCTTTTTCAGATCTCTCTTTCTGAAGTTCCTTATTCTGCTTCCATACAAGTTCTTCATATTTCCAAATTATTTATAAAGATCTCACACATGAGAACCACCCCCCAAAGCCCCAGTATGGCCTTTAACTACAGGAATTTACTATTTATTCCAGGTTTTGTTTCTTCTCTCTTAGTCAATTTTTATCTTTTCAAAAGATTGTCTCATGGAAGTCTTATGAAGACCTCCATTAGTTTCTATGGAAAGAATAATTAATTAATAAATTTCTTCCATGAAGTAGATTTTGAGCACAGAGACAGTCACAGTCCTCCTGTCAGAGATCTTCCTACTGCGTTTTCAGATTTTTCCAGGCAGAGTGGCCATGGAGGAAACAAAACTCCGGAAATTACCTGAACTTTAAGGAGGACCCAGTAATTGGATAAAGAGCTTTGTTGTTTTTTAAAATACATTGGTTTTCCATTCAAGGATGATGATTGGTCAGGAGAGACTAGTGCTGAGGAAGTTGAGGGGAGGCATGACTTTTGAGGCGTGACAGATGTATGGAGGGACTAAGATCTTTAATGTCTTAAGAAGCCACTAAATACTACTCAGATTGGTTTTGACTCGTAGAACGTATGCTTTAGGACTGCTACAAGAAATCATGTATCCTTTCTTTACAATCCCATAAAAATACAAAATCCTTTAAGACAGGGACTCATTTGACCTCCAGTTAATTTGAATAAAAAGAACTACAGTTTTCCCAGTTCCGCTGTGTGTAACTCTGGGTGAATGGTGATTTTTTTCTTGAAGTTATTCAATTATATTACAAATAAGTAAACGATTAGAATTAATATATAATGATTTTCATATAACTGATGAATAAAGGATTGCAAGTACAATCACAATAAAAATTACTATCAGAAAAAATATGCTATTTTAGCAAAAATTAAAATTTCCTAGAATCTTCTTGCAATTACAAGATCAGGTTAGCTGACACAATCTACACAACTTTGCATTTTCATATACATTCAATTTAAATAGCTTAGATAGTGCACTGTGATTAAAACAATGAAACAATACACCCAGACAGTCCAAAGGCTACATCAGTCATAGTAGGTCAAGTCAATCGGCCAGTAGCACAATCAGAAGCCACATTGAAAGGACAGAGTACGGAACAGTGAAGAAATCTTAACTCCAATAAAATTTGAGTTAACTTGGCTGCTTGCGTATGGTCAGGTGTTTCTTAAAATTTGAGGCATGACTGCATGCCAAGTTCAAAGTAATTTATATAAAATTGAGGCCAGAGATTAATATTGGATGTTAGCAGAATTATATGGTTAATAAAAACCTAAATACTGTGTGATCTTCTAAACAAGACTTCAAAAAGTTATTGCTCTTTATTTTTTTTCAAATTAATGAAAACATTTCCTTCATTGCTGCCTACTGCAAGCAAGACTGGCATTTGTGTAATTTTGTCCTTGCCATTGCTAGATTCAAGGACAAAGAAATACATTTTTTATCTGGGGCTTATTATCATATATAGGAAAAACATAAATATGCTTTGTTCTTGCTACTGCCATGAGGACAAAGATGAATGCATTTTTTTTGCTAGCTTTGCTGCTGTTGCCAAGCAGAGATGAATATTATCTTATCTTTTTTGTTTTGCTTAACAAAATCCTGCCCCAAGATGAAGCCAAGGCCAAGGGCAGACAAATATTTCATATGGAAAAGAAAGATAAGTAAATACTCACCACAGGGATGTTTGCTCCTGCATGGAAATGCTAGTGAGAATCATGTGAAGAAAACAAGTGTGTTTACACCTTTTTGATTCTCTCTTTAATATAGCATTCTCATTAGGAGCACTGGAGCCATTTTCCACTATCTGGAAACATCCTGTAAAGCGTTCCTGCTCTGTATCGAGTTAGCGCAACTGCCCTTTACTCACAAAGAGTGCTTAAAATACTGGGTACATTATGCCAGATACAAGAACTTCATTATATTATTGAGAAAAAAAGAAAACAGTTAATGTTGTGTTCAAAGGAACATTATATCTTTCCCGCTAAGCTTAGCAGTCCAAAAGTTCACATTTTAGGAGTCTGATGCTGCAGCCTTTATTCATCCAAATTACTTAAATGGAACTATTTTTGTGAGCAAAATTGCTTTCAGCTGGACTTGAAGATAAAATTCTTATCAACTCCTTGATATGAATTGATACAAAGATAGATTTCAAAAACTGTTTGTTACATGGACAGGAAAGTTCAAGTACAGAACTGCATCTGAATTTTCTGGTTTCACAGCATTTTGACCTGGGGTTTTGTTCTAGTTTGTGAGTGAAGAGAGCATTTACAAGGACTTAAAATGCAGTCAGATTTTATCTCAGGATTTTATTATATCACTGATGGTCCAAATTCTGCAATATCTCTGGGGAGCTTCCAGTGAAAATCAGTCTATGTATATGTATATGCATATGTATATATGTGTGTGTGTGCACATTTGTGCATTTGTGCATTTGTGTTGTGTTCCCCTGTCACTGGGCCCTCTGGTGTTTAACAGAACGGGTTCCAGAACTGCTCAAATGTGACTTTCACTTTTGTGAGTTCTCTTTGTAATGACTTCACTTTGAGGTGATCAGACATCCCTCATCTGACCATACCTTTTGTATAAACCACCTCCGCTAGACCATCACCTCTCTGATTGATTAGTTTGATTTTAGGTCTCTTTTTGTTTTGGAAAATATAGGTAGAACTTTCCAAATGTACCTGAGGGTTTGTTACTGTGGTTTTAAGTCACAATTTATAAGCATTTAAAAGAGTCCAGACAGTGTCCTAAGACTTAGAATTCCTACTTAATAATTTAGTAAAGATTATGTCTTTAAAAGGAACCTTATTTGAACTTATATTTATTATGGCTGCAAAGCTAGCCAATTGAACACAGTTTATAGAACTTCTATACACCTTCAATAACAACAGTGTTAAAATAGCACCTTGATAACAAATAACTTCTATAATTTCCTTAAAAACATATAAGTTGGAAGCAAGGAAAACAAAGCTGTTACAAGCCTTTATTGTCAAACATACTTTCAAAGTATGCTTTTCTCACCTAGTTATTTGAATTCTTTACACCTAAATGTTAAGGACTCTGCTTTGAAAACAGTGACTGTTGCTTATTTAAAAAAATAAATATATAAATAAACCAAGAATGCATCTGATGATATTTATAGCTACATTATGACAATCACTGCTGGCAGCTTAACTTTCATTTATGCAAAGTTTATGCACATAAGACTTTAATAGTTCTAGAAGAAAGGAACTAAAAATAAATGGAATTTCAGCAGTAATCAAACCATTACTATATTTTGGTGGCACCATTTCAACTATTATTAATGCCACATTTCCAAAAGGTCATAAAATGAATGCAACTTTTTTCAAGAAAGAAAACACAATAAAAGTGATGAATATCAAAGGCATAAACTAAGTAATGGTAGACAAATGCTCAGCACATTAAAATCCAGATAGAATAGTTGTACTATGACCTGTCTTACTGTTCTAAATGAGTGAATCACCTGGGACTGAACTCTTATTTAATCTCACTAAAGCTCTGTAAAAGCCCTGAAGTCTGCTCATATGGTACTGAAAGATAGGTGGATACCGTGCGAACACTCAACAGATGAAAACTGACATCCTAACAACTTCATCAGATGTGTGAAAATTTACACCAGCTGGAGATAGTGAACACATTCTTCAATAGTTTCAACTATTCTTAACTAGCCGTGTGTGAAACACGCATCACAGTGGCTCAAAAACTAGCAGTACAGAAAAATATTCTGCCTTATCTCACACAGTTTTCACCTGGCAAATCTTACTTCCATTATCAGTATTTTTATATAAAGAACACAAAATGGCATTTTATTGCCCAGACCAAGAAGTGAAAACAAATATATATTTTATCAATATTGTTTCCTAGGGGACACTGTCTTATGGGAAACGTTGTTTGAATTTCTTCTAATTTTTTTTATTTCTTCCAAAGATGCTGTGTCAGGAGCATAGAAATTGATTAAAGCAGTTCTGGAAGATAAACTTCTCAAAAAAATTTCCAAAAGTTTTGAAGATCTTTTTTGCCTTTCTTGGGGTCATTTATATTATTTTGGTTAATTTTTATATCCATTTGATTTAAACATAGAATTCCAATTTACTCAAAAAAAGAAATTGTAATGGTGATTTGCATTCTCTGTTTGTTAAATTTCACAGAAGCGACAGCAAGAAACCTGTAGATTTTTCCTAAAAATTTAAAAAATTGGTCTTAGCAAGCAAAGGGAAAAGATTCCTTAGTTTCCATTATTTTTTAGTGGAATTAGATCTCTCATTCCTTGTACAGCTGCTTATCATTTATGGAATCAAACTATCACGGCTATGCATTTCCTATTGTGAAAGTCAAGTTATTCTGAGAAATTAATAGGCTTTCTATTTGCTTAATATTGCATTAAATGCTGAACATATATTTAAAAAAAATTTCAATAGGCAATGCTTGTACCTGGCAATAGGAAGCACCAAATTATGTAGTAAAGCCCTGGGCAGAGTACTATTAGACAGTGGAGAGTTCCAGATTTTCTTCCTATGAATAGAGGTATAACCTCAAAGTATATCCATGTCAATACAACAAGGTAAAGAACATAGGGAAAAATTTTTATATTCATTATTCGATGAGGATTTTATTCAAGTAAAGGCTTTAGACTCAAATTCCATACATATGCAGGACAGTTTTTCTGTGAGTCTACAGTCTGGTAGATTTAAAAAAAAAAAAAAAAAAATTCTATTCCTACCCGGATAAGACGCATAGTTGCTGGCCATAAAGTCTGCATCCACTGAGGATTTTATTCAACTGCTGGTCTCTAGCATCTGATGGTATCTTAGATGCCTTAGAGTATCAGGCCAACCTCATGGAGCTGGACCGTATATATCTCCTGTGGAAAACTCAGATGTTCTGAACCAGGAGCTGTATAGGATGTGGGATGTTATGGTGCATCTCAAATGGCAAGAGATTCTTATGGGTGGCCAACCGAATCAAGTACCGAAGTCTGAGAAACATTTAAAATTCAAGATAAAACCTGAAAATGTAAGTAAATTTTTTATGTCATTGTAAATAAAAGGAATGCACACAATATTTCCTGATATTCATTTTCAAATAAGGGGGGTAAGGAAGAAGAAAAATGATGTCGCCAGTTATCCCATAAGACTTAAAAGGCATTATAGTGAGCACTACTGACAAATTATGTAGATCTTCCAGTTTAGACTCTAGTCTTAAGCAAAGCCTGTTTCAAGTAAAACCATATTTTTTTCCTATTTATGAATAATAACCAGTCTAAATTAAATGAAAACCTTTTCCTTTTCCAAATGGATAAAACCCAAAACGGATTTCAAAGTAATTACTCTGAGCTAATCAGATTTGATCTGTAATCTGGGATACTGGCTACTTGCTGCAGATCATCTCCTCTCATTGAACTAACTCCAGCCCATTGAAAAAATGATGAAATCTAGGTTAACAGTAATGAAGAAATGGCTTTCATCCCTGAATAGTAACTAAACTCTTTCTGGTATATATTTCTTTCAGCCATATATCAGATTGGATATTACCAACAAAAGAATTATTTCATTCAAAAACTAGTGTAACTTTTAACTACAACTCTGCTGTGGTTTAACCCCAGCCTGCAACTAAGCCCCACACAGCCGTTCACTCACTCCCCCCTGGATAAGGGAGAGAAGTGGGAGGGCAAAAGTGAGAAAACTTGTGGGTTGAGATAAATACAGTTTAATAGGGAAAGCAAAAGCCACGCACGCAAGCAAAGCAAAACAAGGAATTCATTCACTACTTCCCACCGGCAGGCAGGTGTTCAGCCATCTCCAGGAAAGCAGGGCTCCATCACGCGTAACGGTTACTTGGGAAGACAAACGCCATCACTCTGAATGTCGCCCTCTTCCTTTTTCCCCCAGATTTAGATGCTGAGCATGATGTCATATGGTATGGAATATCCCTTTGGTCAGTTGGGGTCAGCTGTCCCTCCCAGCTGTGTCCCCTCCCAGCTTCTTGTGCACTCCCAGCCTACTTGCTGGTGGGGTGGGGTGAGAAGCAAGAAAGGCCTTGGCTCTGTGTAAGCACTGCTCAGCAATCATGAAAACATCCCTGTGTTATCAACACTGTTTCCAGCACAAATCCAAAACGTAGCCCCATACTAGCTTCTATGAAGAAAATTAACTCTATCCCAGCCAAAACCAGCACAAACTCAAAAAAACAAGTTTCACACTGCCTGAAATAAAGGTAACAAAATAAGGTACCTTGTTGCTAGTAAAGAGGCTATTCTGTCACTGACACAATGACTTTCAATAACTTTTAGGACTTAACCTTCACCCTATACACCTCCTATCCAGTTGCATACATATCATTAACATCAGTACCACAGGTAACAGCATAGTGAAATGCATACATATATAGAAATGTGGATAGCTGAGAAAACACAGACCCTTTTTGCAAAACTCAAAGCTTTAAATAGTTTCTTTTCCTAAAAGCTATAGAAATGTATGAATCAGACTAACATATAAAATATGTATAGCAGATTAAAATTAACACTGATTGACTCTGCAAAGGTGAAGGACCGTCTGAAAAGATGTATTGTGTGTACCTAAACAGACTTTGAAACAGAAGTATCAATGTAATTTAAGCAAGTTCCCCATTTACTGTGCTCTGGTCTGCATTGTGAAGTTTTCTCAAAAAGTAGAAACTGGATTTTTTAACTTTTTTTTTTTTTAATGAAACTGAAGTAGAAGATGGAGTCCAGAAATCACATAATGCACTCCATCTGCAAGCACGCATTCGATCTTTGGAACCAGACTACAAGTGGTCTGAAGTTAAAAAAAAAAAAAAGAGATGTGTGTAGTGTGGACACCATACGTGTAAGTACGAATTTTAGGAACATCTCAAGAGGCCCTAAAAGAGTTAGTGATACTGTGATAATAAGGTCTGATATTTGAATTAGTCTGAAGCCAAGAGTAACTACTGCATTCCCAATGTCATCAAACCATTTTTTAATGTTAATAGTTGACAAAATGTCAGATCTTGAGCTTTCTATTAACCTATAACTGAATAGTCTGCCTTGTATCCCAGTCCAACATAATTGAAAGCAGGGGATTCCAGTTAGGGAAGAAATACTTTGGGATGATAGCTTAAATAAATTATAATGATTTAAAGGCTGTTCAGAAGCTTGGAATTATAGAAGCATTTCTATTGGATTACTCAACACAATTCATATGAAACTATTAAAAATGCATGAGAAATACTTCTCAATTAACTACAAGGACAAGTCCATCTCATCTGTGTACATTTAAAAGATACCAAGCTGACTATATTTATAATGTTAAAAATATTTTAATCTCCCTCAGTTGTTACCTATGTGGGTATTTTTTTTCTTAACAACTATGAAAGAAAATAGTGGAATTAAGTTCATATATGATAAATGAGATTCTAAATAAATAAGAACTGGGTTTCAAGTTCTATCTGATTTTCTGAATTCTTGAGAAACATTAATTGTACATTATTGATTCAACAAGGAAGTGCAATCATTCAAAATGTATAGACCTGCATATATTCAGTTAAGTATCTTGCTCACTGTCTTTAAAGGATAAGGAATGAATATAAGTAGTCAGGAGAGCAGTTTCTAACCCTTGGACTAATTCTATGAACAAATGTCCAGAAATTAGGCCAGTCTTTACTGGGGAGTCCAAACACCTTCCTGCAAACATGCAGGAGTGACCAGCTGTAGGAATGTGCGTGGAACAAGCACTCAAAGAAGAAAGGCTTATTTACAGTGCTTGGGATTCTTCTGAGATTCATACATTCACTTCCAAATCTCCTTGCCTTTTCTCTGGAAGTCTCTTTATGTTGTGGAAATGTGTACTTGGTAGCTAACTGAAGGTCTTATTGCAGGCATGCCTTTTATGCCTGAGAATGAAATAAGCAGAGAGACTGGAAAATATGTAATCTCTCCAGATAATGCAAAAGCATAAAAAAAAAAAGTCCTTGACTTCAAGAACCTTGGTACATGATTGCTTACAAAACAAATATTCGTGTGTACAAGACATCTCAAAGAAATCTGGTTATTGGTAAGTAACTTTCCCTTTCTTTATCAGTGCACTTTTCAACTGGAAATAACCAAGATGAGATGCTGACTTTAGCTATATTGCTTTAGCATTCTTTTTGCATTGATGTAGTGTCACTTTTGAAATCATGCCAGGCTAAAATAAGCACCCCACTTCTCTGGCTTGGAAAATCTGGCTCCCCCATCTTCATCGTCTACCTGAGCTGGGATTTATGTAGCTTTTGGCAAGCACAAACAAGGCTTCTCACCCAAATAGCTGAACATACATTTAAGCCAATCACATGAACACATACACACACGTTTGCCAAATACCATTGATTTTACTGGCTCATTGTATAAAAAGATATATAAAACTCGGCTTCATATCCTTTTCCTTATTTTCATGCTGTCTGTATAAAAATTCCACTATTTAAAAATATTTCTCTCTTCAGAATATATTATACATGACCTTTATGCTTGTCCATCTCTCTTGAGATATAATAAAGACATGATAAAGATCATTATTTGCAAATCTAGTACTAGTCTTATACACTTAGCTAACAAATACTACTTTAGGAAGTTGGGGTTTGGGGTTTTTTTTTACTGTTAAATTATCACCTAGTGAGAACTTATGCTACAGTGTACCAGAGTGAGCATCCATTTTTTTTTCATACTGATTCAAATACCTTAAAGTGCATTATTTTACTTATAGATGTCACTGGGGTTCAGCGACAACATCTAATCTGCACACTTAATCATTTAATTATTAGTACATCCTACACCTTCAGTTTCACATCAGTATTTTCTAATGATTTATTTTCTAAACCCTTTTTGTAGTTGTTGGCAGATTCTGGGAAGTAGTGATCAAAAAGGGAGTATATAAATCAACAGAAAAGGCTCATCTGCTACAGCCATTCCAAACAGTATTTGTTCCAGGTCCACAGTGTACCTACCACAGGTGCTATACTTTGAAACTGGGGAAAAACAGGTAAAACTCAGCATATATTTAATCACTTTTTAAAATATTAAGAAAATCTAGAGTTCTTTAAAATTAGGATTTGAACATAACTGATGCCTGAAATATATTACATACATTTTTGAGTTCCAAATTACATGTTAGCAAGCCTGAAATGAAGAACATCATATATATGCATCTATGTGTTGGTGTAAAAAGTTCTGAATAAGCACAGAGATCTACGTTATTGAAGGTATAACTGATCAATTCAGGGCCAAAATTGTGGTTCTGATGAGGGGACTTGGAAAAAGAGAAAGCTGACTACAGAACTGTAGAGTTTTTGTATCACAGATTCTACCAGCATGGAAAATGAAGGTTATCAACCAATTTTCCAGTTAATAGTGGTGTCTCTATGGGATAAGCATGTACAGAGCACCCAAAACTTTTCGGTGGTACAGAATCAATTTTTTACACGCGGTACATCCAACCTTCACAGAGCTGTGGCTGTTGTCAGGCCTACTGATAACTTCTGAGTCTTTTGCTCTATTTCTAAGCATGAGTATAAATTTGAGGGGGAAAAAATAAAAACTCATCAACACACCTTTACTTTACAAAGACAGCAACAATGTTGAGTACGACAGCTTATTTTCCTTTAAGAATGTTTTGAAATTTGTATTCTTAAATAATTTCAGAAAATCAGGTAGAACTTTAAAATTTATTCCATAATTAGGAATTAAGAGAAGACAACATTGCAAGAGCTGATAGAAAGAAATCCAAAGTAGAATCACAACTGATGAATCATAGAGTCATAGAATAGTTTGGGTTGGAAGGGACCTCCAAGATCACTTAATCCAATCCCCCTGCAATGAGCAGGGACATCTTCAACTCAATCGAGTTGCTCAGAGCCCCGTCCAATTATTCAGTGGTGATTTGTTTCAAAGAGAAGTGTAATAGAATGAAATAGAGGAGATTCAAATTGTTAGGCCAAAAACTTCTGAATAGTACAGGTCATGGGTTCATTCAAAATGTGTTTCTTTTCTGAAGAAACACATTCTATTTTATTGGGGGCTATCAAAGGAAAAGGACACCACTGTACCGCTCTCCTTTCTGTTAATCAGTGTACTGCTGTCCGCTGTAAAACCAACAAGACAGGATAAAAAAATGCTGAATTCCTCAGTTTCCTGGTCACAACAGCAAGTGTGGCTGTGATCAGGTCACCACCAGTAAGTATTTGTGTAATCGCTGCATAATGCATTGCTAAAACCAGAAAGATATGTATGTCTCTGAAGTTTTTATTGAAAATGTTTAGTCAAAAGTATCACTACAATTTTCTTAAAAAATGCATGTCTAAGCCACCACCTTAGTTCTAAATTTTCTTCCTTAATAGTAAAAAGAGCTGTCCTTTTCAAAATAATGAACTATTTTTTCAGATATGGAAATTTCAATAGGCTTATCTAGAAAACTTAGAGGTTCCTAGAAGACATCCGTCCACTTAGAAAAGCTGGATCTGCACAAATGACCTGAATATTAATGGTACTACTGTTGGTTTTGGCAATGATCTCATCATCACATTTACTTTAAATAGAGTAGCAATAAGAAATTCTTTCTAGGAAGACACATGGCAGACCTATGATAACTACAGAAAATCATCAGCACCTTATAAAGAACTGTTAAATCCTTTTGATGTTCTGGACAACTTCCTTTTCTCCAGTTCTAATCAAGGCCATTGATTATATTCTTAGCAAGAAAACAGTTAAAATCCTGTGCACCATTACTTTTAAAATTTTATTTTGTAGATGAAATCTGAGCTAGCTCTACATAGCCAAGAAAGGAAGGAATGAACAAATAAACAAATAAAACAAGAATGAATGAAGGAAAAAAAGGAGGGACAAAAGAAGGGCAGCATTGGGAGAATCCAAAGGACCTGAATTTCCCCACATGGAAATCACAAACATCTTTGAGAACAGGATGATAGAATAAAGGTAAAGATAAATGAATTAAGTTTAGGTGGTGTCTGTGTGGACATTTAGGATTGGTGACTGGCTCCTCAGACCTCACTTAGCATACGTCAAAACATTCCACAAAAATTACTCTGCCTTTTTTCTCCTCCTTCTTTCTGTATTCAAATGCCTGAGTTTGGAAGCAGACGCTTCATGGTTCTGTGCAGTAATCAGCTGTAATTACATCATCAGAATTACAAGAAAATGCATCTCTCCTTCAATAACAGGGGAGATTGAGGATTATCCTCCCAGATTTAACCCATGTCCACACTGGCGCTAGTGTTTTACACAGCCCCAGCTAGGGAAATGTTTGTGCATCTGGAGATGGCAGGCTAACGTACAGCTTAGCATGTGAATTTATCCTGTGTGAAACGACCAGGAGAGTGAGACATAATGAATAGCTGTATTGAGCTTAGAAGGGTAGGAGAAGATGAACGAAAATTAGGAAGATAAGGAATAAAGTGAGAAATAAGAAAGGGTAGAAGAAGAAAGGACTGTATTCATATGTATTAAATGTGTGCAAAGTCACTTGCCATTAAACACAGTAAAAATTAGAAGGGACGTCATTGTCCATCTGACTCCATTTATCTGATAATCAACACTTTTTATAGTCGTAATCCTGAACTCTCATTTTAAACCCATATTAATGAGATGATCAGGCTGTTTTACTACTGACTTATGAACCTTGCCAAAGAGAACTCATTTTCTCAGATCATTTGCTGCAGTATCAGTCTATTGTTTCATCCTGACCAGACTGTTATAACACTGCTTCTGTCTCACCTGTTAGTTTAAAATTATACAGATGGATAAATTAAAGTGCTTTGACATTCCAGTACTCACTTTTTTGGCTGAGGAATCTGCTTCTGATTGTCAGTAATCAAAATAGTAGTTTCAAAATATTAACATTTATCCATTTTAACATAACTAAATGTTCTTTTACTGATCACTTAGTTTCATATGTACCGGAGTGGTTTGTTATGCTCTTCCATATCTTTTATTCTTCTTATTCTGATGATTTTTGTTTGTATGTACAAACCAGTACCTTTCTTGTTACCATCTTCTTTTTAAACAAACACAATGAGGTTCATTTTGACCTTTCAAATCAGTGAGAGTTATGCCAGGAGCAGCAGTATTGTATGACTTTTTTGGGGAGGCTTGTGTTTCATACGTTTCATAGTAGGGTTTGCTACTGTTGAGCCTCAGACTTTTGGTCTCCATCTTAAGTTTTAGAGCACATTACAGTACACTGCGTGTGCCGACCCTAGCTAAAACTATGCCAGCATTTCCATAATAAAAGCTCTTATTTCCAGAGGTTCCAGCTGTACATTCAGCTGTAAAAATGTGCACTAGGCTAAAATTGGATGTACAGGATTTCAATGTGGAATTAATACAAATTAAAAAACATTCCACTTCATGATTTCTGAGCTATAACTTCTGAAAAAGTAGCAGTTTGTGAGATTCCTTTTTGCCCTCTCATCTTGTAAATCAAAAAACAATTTAACTTCTTCAAAATAATTATGTAATTATGTGATGAGCCTGTTTCTGCTTCCACAGAAGGCTTGCTCTATACCTTAGACATGGGAATTGGTTTTCATGTACACAACAGCAGTGAACATATGTAGCTGTTTACCAAGAATTCAAAAATGACACACTCATCCTGTCTACACAGTTCACTGCTACTGATGGTTTTGCTCATCAGAATCCTACTTTATGTGTACATCAATATATAATTCTGGTTTCTTGACGGGGGGCAGAACTCATAACGCACTCTGTCTTAAACTAGCTGTGGAAACCTTGTTGCTTTTACTTTATTTTTTGTGCTTTGTGCAGTTCTTTTACTTCACTTAGAATAAAGGTAGAAATAATACTAAATAATAAATTAAACTCTGGCAGGTCGTCCTATTTCTCCCTACTTCTATCTGCATAATTCCATGAAGCTTTCCTAGGCCCATTCTCAGTGATCCCATGTTATGCACCTTGCCTGCCTAAATGCCAAATTCTGACTCAGGTGATGCACTGTTTTCATCTTTTCGTTTATGTGGATTTTTCTCTCTGACAAGGATATCTATAATTTATCCAAACCTTACTTTTCTGAGAAGAAATGTGTATAAATTTCAGAGAATTAATTGCATTCGTTCTGCTAGTGGGCAGACAGGAATGTGCAAGGCATCCCTTCCACAGCCTTCACTACAGCCTGTGACTGTTCTGCAGTCATAGAGCAGGTTTGAAAACAAGGGTTTAAAGGTGCCTGGACCCCACAGGTTGCTAGACTTCCTCCTGGATGGGCAAAGAAAGCAAAGAGAAACTGCCTGCTTATTCCGGGGCACCAAATCTTTGTCTGTCCACACCATTGCGCAATGAGAAGTAAATGATGGGACTTTTTTATCCACATTATGAACATGAAAATATCTAGATTAAAAAAATATATGAACCAGTGAGTATCCTGATGCTAAGTGTGCTATAATTGTGTGATGAGTCTGTTACAGAGATTTAGAAATAGGTCCTCCCTTCAGCATCAATTGTTGTTACATCTGAACACCTATATATGTATTTCTTGTCAGGAGAAAAAGTATACTTATGTGTGTGAAAAATTAAGGTTAAAACAATCTAGGGTAGCACAATAAAGCAATTTAAAAGTTCTTTTTTGTTGATAAGGAAAATGAGCAACAAACAAAATATTTTTATCTACCAAATTATTTCTTGTACTAATGAATGTTGAAATGCTCAGATATGCATGTAAGCCAATAGAAGCTGAAGTATAACACTCTTGAAAGTGTTCAGCAGAAGATACGTAGGAGAAGCTTCTCTAAAGGCTTTGGGACTGCCCCTTGTTCCTTCTAATAAAGTTAAAATGAAAAAAAAAAAAAAAATGGACAAATCCTCTGGTTTACATAACCTTAGCTTATATCTATACAAGAGTTTCAGATAAAGTAGCAAACTATATAGAACAATGAAGATCAGAAGACTGCATTCCCAAATGAAATTACTGTGTTTTCTTATTTTGTGTACAATACAAAATTGAACGGAAAATTAAAGTGTGGATGTTACTATAAAAAGAAATAGGTTAAAATTCTGAATGTTTATGAGAGCTGCTGATTTCATTTTCCACAATCTGAAACCTATAAAGCATTTTGCTTCATAGCACACAAAATAGTGAAGTATACTACACAGCCTAAAGTATAAAATACATAAACAGGAGAAGCTAATGATTCCACACTGGTGAGAGAAAACAGGGTCCACAGCTCAAATTAAAATTATTTATCAGTTGTACAATATCAATAGTATGTAGAAGTAATTTAAAAGTATGAAGAGTGTTCCTGGCTTTAGAGCCCAATCCAAATGCAATGACCTCTACAATCCCATTGTGTTCTGTTTTTTCAGGAGTGGGTGAAGGTCCAGAATCCTTACAGTTATATGCCTTATTTTCATGTTCTTGGATGTTCAGTCTGTAGGCAAGGCTCTGCTCATTTTTCTTTCTTTTGAGGAAAAGTAGGGGAAAGGAAAGAAAAAAAGAAAAGCAAACCAAACCTCTTTCAGGAACTTAAATATATGGCTGTTAACCACACGAAGATCTGGACTGTGTATGTACAGGGTCAGAGAATGACTTCCCATCAAAATCATCGCCCCTTCCTTGTCCCTTTGTACAAGGGAAAATCCTGGGGAAATGGGCAACAGGAGGTGGAAGTAAGTAGCTTATAAACTAGGACCACCAGAAGATAACATATTTTCTCTGTGAACCATCGCAAATTGCTACACGCTCTGCTACCCATGGATAAAGTAGATGTGAGTATCCCATTCCTTGGTATTTTAATGAACCAAGAAGGAATTTCATAGGAGGGTAGAACTGGTGTAAATCCTTTTAGCATCCTTGGGCACAGGTCCTGGACAAAGAGGGGGCATACACATTTTTTATAACATAAAATGTAACAACATCTTAAGTATCTATCGCTATATGAGGGTTAAAGTCCAGCTTTCAGGAAAAAATCATAGGAAAAGGTCTGCAGACCACTGATCCATTGCTAAAGGCTAATCTGCATCCATGAACATTTTCAGGAGTGTTGGTGAGGTCAGAATTAACACTGCAAAAAGAGGGATCAGAATCTCCAAACCCCCTACAGCTATGCTGGTGTTATGCATAGACACTGGATATTGGCACATGGATAATTCTATATACAGCGTAATCATGTTAATACCATTTCTGCTTCCCATTTGAATCCCTTAGCTGGTGTCTGCAACATCCTTTACTGATAGCTAAAGCCAAACAACTGTCTCTTATCAGGTCTATGAGTAAAACGTGACTTTTGGAAAAAAAAGACCTACCAGCAAGAAAACAACAGGAATATTTTGTCTTCTGTCCTTTTGATCTGTACAAAAACATGTAAAACATCTTATAAAACATTAATACTACCCGTTTAACCTGAGTATGTGGGTGGGCAGGAGAAGGGGGAGCTTGGTTTTTTTTCATAGCAGCAACAGCTTTTAAAGAGACAGAATGAAACACTGATCCTATTAGAGTTAATTGAGGTCAAACTCATCAATTTTAAAGGATTCAAGATTTCACTGTCTTGCTAGTCAAGCCATTTCGGGTGACCTCTACATCAATTTTTTATTATAATATACATTTTTATATAAATACCCTCCCCAAATATTACATAGTCTGTTACTTATTTCTGTTGCTAAAGGTGACTCTCTTTTTATTATGTAGCATTACATCTAGATTGGCTCCTTTTTCTGTGCTGTTAGTATAGGTATAGGGTTAGACTCCTGCAGAAAAGCTGGAAATAACAAGAAGTAATCACTAAGAGTTTCCAGCTTTTTAAAGATCACCAACAAGCAATGGAGAGATCACTACCAGCGATGGATGGACAATATCTTTGTATTATAAAACCGTATGTTGGACTGTGCATAGATTTAGAACATGCTATTTTCTTCTATAAAAGTGGCAGTTTATTCAGCAAAATAAAATTCTAACAAAACAACATCTGAAAAGCAGAGTTTGACTGAACAGAAAAAAGGATGGAGGTAATAAGCTAGAATGTAAGAAAGAAGGAAGGTACCTTTAAAAGTCTTTAAATACAAATTTTGCATCATTTGGTATTTTTAACCCCTAAATCTAAAAGAATAACCTGGGAAAAAATGTAAAAGGAAATACGTAAAAATATGTTAAAAGTTTTAAAAAATTAAATGTTGAAGAAACTGTTGAATGTTTTGAACAACAGTTCTTGTACTTATCAAGTCATATTTACTTGTGATAAGCCAAAGATCTTAGTATGCCTGCAGTTTTTCCTCAGTGTTTTCATACAATGAATCTCTGTCTGTCATCTCACTAATTAGGCAGATTTGTCCTTAGAATTCCTTAAAGACCACATTCAACGTGGTTCCAAAGGTAAAGCTAACAGATATATAATCTGTGTCTAACAATACACAGCATGAAAAAGCAGGTGAGGAAAACCTTTTATTTTCTTCGGGAGCTGAGGGCCTGTGAAAAGTACTGCATTAAATCATTCAAAAAGGAAAGAAACTGAGCAGTCCAAAATGCTGCATGGCAAACAGCTTAAAATAAAAAATCCTGTTACTCTGGAGTTGGAGAGGTAAATTTCCTGGAACCAGACTCACCAGCTGAGTCCCAGCTCAGCAGTGTGTTTTTGTAGTGTGTTACTACAATATAAGCAAACAATAACTGCAGATACTCAAGCTTGTTTTGTGTATTCTGTTTTGTTGACTCTCATATCTGTACACTTCCCTTATGGTGCCTGGCTTTTTCTCCTTCTCAGAAAACATGCCTTGAGTTGGCAGTTATTTTACCTTTCTCCCTCTTTACCTACTGCATCTATTTGAAGAGCCTTTGGTGTCTATGTGCAAAAGCTAAATGTTGATCTCCAGCAAACCTGGGGAGTAGCAGGCTTCATCAGAGAGACACCCCACAGAGATCTTCTCAACTGAGGGGAGGGAGAAGTTCTCCCAATATTCAATCAAAATTTGCTTTGAAAGAAAAAAAAAGCTATTGAAGTACTTTCCCCTCTAACCCCTCCCTTCTAAGTATACAAGTCCATTTGGTGCTAAGCTTTTTGTTTCCTACTGTATGCAACTTCAAGCACAATACCAGCACTGAGAATATTTATTATCACTATTGTGATTCCTCTCAGTATGTGCACATTAAATAGCTTATGTTCTAAGTGGATGGATATGAAAAGAATTTAATTTTATTATGGATGAAAGTCCTGAGAAAGAATTCTGAAATAAAGATTTCAATGTAAAGAAACATGCCAGTGAAAGAATAGGTATTACTTAAAGCTTTACTGTTTCATTAGCCGTGAGAAAACATCTCCGCAGAACTTCCTGTAAGAGTTAATCATATTCACAGGCCCTATCTGTAGGTTATTTTGGAATTTCTGCAATCATAGAATCATAGAACCATTAAGG
>NW_009234051.1:0-1088 GCF_000690835.1 Fulmarus glacialis | reverse complement strand
AGCAGGGCAACTAAAGGCTGTCCCCGGAGCGCATGCACTTGGATCCCATTTCTGGGTATCAAAAAGAGAAGGTGGCTGGATTTACCCGGGGTAGACTGTGCCTGGCCATCCTCTTTGCTTTCTCTAATGAAAGGACAGGATTGCTGGACGTGGGGAGAGCAGTGGTGGTCTTTTACCTGGAAGTCAGCAAGGATTTCAGCATCATTCCCCACAATATTCTTGCATCCAAGTTAGGTCATTGGGGTCTGCATGGGTGAATAAGTAGATGGGTAAAAAACAGTTGGACGTTCAGGCTTGGATGGATGTGGTCAATGCATATTACTCTGCCTAGAGGCCTCTAGCTAGTAGGGTCCTGCAGGGGTCTGTCCTGCAATCTGCCCTGTTTAGTGCATTGTTAATGATCCAGAGAAAATGAGAGAGTGCTTTTTCATGACATTTGTAGATACACCACTTGAAGTAGAGTAGACACTACAGTGGTGGGCAGGGCTGCCATCCCAAGGGACATAGGCGGGCTAGAGGGATGGGCTAATAGGAACCTCATGATACACAATCAGGACAAATCCAAAGTCCTGCTCTTGAGGTGGACTAAGCCCCTGCAAAGTCAGAGGCCTGCAACTGCCTAGGTATAGGAAGCAGCTCTGCAGGAAAGGCTCTGGTGGTCCTTGGGTTACAGTGGGCAAAACATGAGCCATTCCACAAAGGCGGCCAAGAACATCCTGGGCTGTCTGAGCAACCCATTGGCAGTGATTATCTTCCTCTGCTCAGCACGTGTTAGACCACATCTAGAACACTTGACCAGGTTTTGGTGCACCATAATGCTAGAGAGACATTGGCAAACCAGAGCCAGTTCAGTGGAGGGCCAGAAAGATGGTCAGGGCTAGAGCACTTGCCCTGTTAGGAGGGGCTGAGGGAGCTGGGCTTATTTCGACTGGAGAATGGAGGGCTTTTGGGGGAGGATGTAACAGCCTTGCACTGCCTACAGTGTGGTTTCCAAGAAGACACTGTAGTGCAAGACACAAGGACAAGAGGCAATGGGCCTTCTTGGGGAAGAAGAGAGGTTCAGGCTTGATATAGGAAGAAACTTCTGA
>NW_009234050.1:5693-7493 GCF_000690835.1 Fulmarus glacialis | reverse complement strand
GCGCAGCACCCTGTCATCCCTTCACCACCCGGCTGGAAAGCGCCCTTGCAAAGCCAGCGCCCAAGACAGCATGAGTCGTTCGCACACCATGTGGTACGAGATGCCACCAGCCAGACAAGCCCCAGGCTTCCCATCGGACCCCCAGGAAAGTAAGGGCAACGTGCACGGACGGGCTGCCCCTCAGGTCCAATGGTCCAGGATCCACCTAGCTAAACCAACTTCTTTTGCAGGACCTTCTGAGCTCTTGCCAAAACCCACAGCCCCGATCAAGTTTAAGCTCCTAATCCTGAAGGAAAGAAAAGGCAGGATAACCTCACAGGTGAGATTCATCGAGCTGCTGGAAGTAGTGTGTCCCCTTTTATGTTTTTCCCCCCCAAATAAGAGGGGCAGTTAGCCCTTAATTTTCAGGAAATTCTCTTTACTTAGTCCAAATCCAGCTTAAATGCAAGTCTGTGGTAAAAGATATAAAAAGAGGATTATTGCTGGCAAAGTTCTGCATCTCTTTTTCAACAAACTGCATGCCTGTGGCAAAGCTAAAATAACAATAACAATGCAATGTTTACTAGTCATGAATGTCGTGTCTTTTGTCTCTTGTGTGGTTATTGCATTTGCCGTCACATGATGCTTGTTTTAATTTTTGCTTTGCTCTTTATGTACTAAATTACTGCCATTCTGTACTTGATCTTGGTTAGCAAGATTTTTGCGCTGTGGTTACGTATTTTTTTTTATGTATGTGTGTGAAAAAGAGAAGGAGAGAGTTCGGATACCACAACGGAGTACGCATACTCATTGTATGTACGTATAGATACCAATGACTAAAAGATACTGCATATACATATATATGTAGATATGAAGAATAACTGATATCAGAAATACAAGACATCAATGGATCTAGTGGCACAAGCATGGGTTTTGATTGATTCAGAGAGCCATTAGAATTCAGAAGTATATTTATAGCCTTGTATATAGTTTCTTTTTAATTTATGTAATATATGACTAGGTATATAAATTAAAGCAAAACGTAAACAGAAGACAGTATCTCTTCCTCTGTGTCTTCCTATTTATGTACCTTTCCTTTTTCTACTCCCTTTTGTACTCTCCCCATCTACTTGCTTTGGCCTTTTGCTTTCTAACTTGCTGTAGCTCTGTTTTCCATCCACCTATACTGACTTTTCAACACTCCCACGTCCCCCCGTTGTCCTCCAGACATAGATTTTGGATTACAGTTATTTTTTTGAAGCAGCATGTTACAATCTCTTGATACAGCTGCCATTTTCAGTGATGGTTTTGCTACGCTTTAAACTGCTTTTTGCCTACGTTATGTTTAAGAATAGATTCATGCTTTCACATATATTGTCCTCTCACTTTGATGTTTCTCTTAATACAGTAAAAGCAAATAGCATGGCAGGTGAACATTAGCAAAAGCCACAGCTCCACTTTCCCAGCAAGCGGCAAAAATGTGAATATACACTAGGAAACCTAATTCATGACTGTGGGTAAATAGATTTTTTTTAATATTTCATACCCCTGCTAAATTTTTTTGTCATAGTGAACATTCATATATTTGCTTGTACGTATCCCTTTTCTCTCTTACACATGAGCGTACACATGCGTGCCCTTCCCTTACATCAATTTTTTTCTTTGTTTTTTGGTTTTTTTCTTGTTTTAGGTACTTCACAATTTTGTCCAGCCCCGAAGGTATGCTAGTTCATGCCACTCACTCTCACGCTGGCAATGATTGCGTACAGTCAGAGTGCAATCGGTACCATATTTTTCTCAGTTTAGTCCAAGTCAATAGAT
>NW_009234050.1:0-5662 GCF_000690835.1 Fulmarus glacialis | reverse complement strand
CATTCCTTAACTCGGGTGATTCTTTTCTTCTTTCTCGGGGGCTGAAGCTCAGGGCAATTGAGTGTAACAGTCATGGTGGTGAATTTCTTGGGTTTGCAGAAGGAACAAGACTGGAAGGAGCCTTCCTCTTTACGGACATGCCTGGGGATGTAGAAGGAATTGCACTGGCCGTAGCAGAACCTGTTGATAATGGTACGACTGTTGCAGCCTTCTTCGTGGATAGTTTGTTTGAGCGGTTGAGTTTTACACCAATCCCGCTTTAGGTATTTGCGCTCAGTGATGTGCAATGCCTCCTGACTAGACTCCAGCACCTCTTCAGCAGGCATCGAGGTGCCTTTTCCTCGTTCTCGATGCCGAGAGCCCGACTGCTGTTGTGTCTGCATTTGCTCTGAATCATTGGGCTGATCTTTGTCAGGAGGAGGGATAGCACCTTGAGATCCACGATTCCTCTTTCTCCCTTCTGCTGCCGGTAGCAGAAATCCCATCAGAAGAAACACAGCGCCGATGGCATACAGCGTGCGGACCATCCTATATGGAGGAAGTTGAAGGAATAAAGCACAGTTGTGGATTTCAGATATTAACAGAAGTCAGGTATGCAGTAAATTTTCAGTTCCATAAAAGAAATATGTGTGTGTGTGCGTGCGCACTTATAAAAGATAAGCATTTAGCCTTTAGCAGCTGGAAAGCTGTTTCCAAATTACCAAGTGATAAAAGCTTTAATGTATGGTGATTGAAAGTCAGAGGCTAAGTAAGTCCAAACAGAATTTCATTTTGTGTAGCATGCACCTTTTCCCAGCTCTTTTCTCCATGTATATCACGCTAGTTAGAAGTTCCCATTCCCTTCTTATAGCTCATTGACATTAGGAATCTGGCTCCTGACTTCCACTGGTGGAAGAACAGATTTCATGCTGCACAAGGATTTATATGACACAGCTATCTGCCATAGCAGGGGACTAAACTCTTTGACTCAGGAGATCCAGTGTAGCTATATGTTCTTAGTCAGACTCAGAAGCTTTGTACAGCTTCTTGCATAATATACATCCAGAATATAATGCGCATGCTATATCCACCTGTTGTCTGAATTACAACATCCCGAGCTCTGTCACATTTGCACCTCTGAATTGGTCCAGTGCGTCTGAGCGTAATGAAGCTTAAGGTAAGAGATGTGCAACAAGACAGGCAACTAACATAAAAGAATATTTAGGTTAAAAGAGATGCATCTGTAATTTCAAATTACACCTTCTCATGCATTACTCTGGATCCTGGACAGAAGTTACACAGATGCAGGCACAGTGTTAAGAATTTTTCAGATCTCTGAATTTTATTCATTGTATACAGCATGATATTGAAAGGACGTATGAGGACAGCAGACTTTCACATATGACAGTAAGTATCATGAGGTATCAGTATCAGAAAAGAATGTAGTTTGTGCACACACACAAAAAAACACTTCAAGAAGTGCAGTAAGTGGAGATTATCAGGTTCTTCAAAACGGCACCCCTGCTCCAAACCTAATTACCAGCGTAGGAACAGCCTTTCTGGCCTCCCTTATTCCACCATTTCTGCTGCTTCCCGAAGCTCTGAGCTCTTTTGGCTGCTCAGTCAGCTCAAGACATCAACCAGCCAGAAAGAAACGCATCAGCTGTCACACTTTCTCATCAGCTGTCACACTTTCCCCCCTTCCAGATGTACCACGGTCTCCATGTTGTTCTGGAAAGCAAGGGATGTGGCAGCACGAGAGGCAGATTGGGGAATGAGGCCCCGTGGGGAGCCTGGAAGAAACCACCAGAAATGAGCAACTGCGTGCAAAAACCCCATAAAACAGCAGAACTGCGAAGAGGCACGTGCATTAAAAAGAGGAAGAACTGTAAAAAAACCTGAGGACGTTGGTGTCTTCTACCGGCTTGGAGTGCTGCGGTTGTATACCTTATTTGATTCGTTTTATCAGTAAGGGACAAACTAGTGTTTGAGAGTCCTGCTTGTGTTAGTACCCAAGAAACATATGTGAATCCAAGGGCACCGTCCTGGACGGCTTCATCCGCTCTGCCTGAGACCACACAACTGGGCAGGAAAGCAGCCAAATGCCAACACTGTAAGGGCCACCTAGAAACTCAGTAGAGGCTCAGGGTAAGTACCATTTGCTATAAAAGATAACTTAATTTCTTGGTTCCAGTCTAATGCAGAAAATAAATGTTACATTATGCTGTTCAAAATGTGTTTCTCACCGAATGGACTGGGAAAGGAATTACTGGAGTAGCAAAGTATCATAGGGGAGTTCTATTGTATTCAGGGATTTGCTTGTGGAGCTAATATTTTAAGCATTTGTCTACAGATCGTTAGAGAACCTAGAGTTTATAATACGTATGGTAAATATATGCATTCGTTTTATTCATTTATGTTTATGTACCAGTATGTCCCATGTTTGGCAGAAGCTTCAGGCTTCAAGCGAGGGACGTAAGAATGACACTATTGCCGACTGCAACAGACAACTTGGAAGGGCTGCTTTTAATATCTAAATGAAATATGGTACAGAACATGCAATTTTAATAACCTTAAGGCTCTGACATAGAACAAAAAAAAAAAGTTGGGAATTCTAACTGAAGACTAATGCAGCATAATTTCAAGTGTCAGCTTGGACTTCACATTTGCTGGTTTTTCCCTGTTTCTGTTACAACCTGAATGTTATTTAAACATGCTTCTTTTAAAATTTTGTCTGTAAAATAATTTTTTAAGAAGAGTTATAAACCACTTATTTCCTCAAGAGACCAGAATGACTCCTTCCAAAACTATTCCTATTTCTCCAGCGACTGTATACCCATGCTGTATTTAGACGGTATTTTAATATGCACTTTATTTACTCAATATGGTGCCAGAGCCTTAGAAGAAAAAAAGAAGTCATTGCATGCAATTGAAAATAAATTGCTAGTTTATAAGCAGTGCCAGGAAACTTCAGGTGTTTGTTTAGTGTCCCATAACTGAACTGAAGTTCCACCAACATGCATATTCCCGGACTACTTTTATTTCTAAAACTGATGACCTGCACATTGCTTCACCTTTTTTTTTTTCCCCCATAAATGTGCAATTGATGACACAGTGAGGTCTAGCCATGTGAAAATGAGGTGTACTTTGGGATGGGAACTTGGGGAAAATTTGATGGTAATGTTTATTATTGTAAGATTTGTATCCCAGATTCACACATCTTTATTAAGCATGTGCTTAACCCTACGGAAATGCAGGCATGTGTTTCAACACAATCCTAAACTGGGGGAGGAAAGGTAATTTTTCACTGTCTTTGTTTCCAACCTTAAAGGCAGAAGCTATATTACATGCTCATAAAAGAAATTGTGATTCAAATGAAAATTAGCAACTCATCAAAAACATTTGTTATGTTCACTTCCAAAACACACATCTAAAAGTAATAGTAATCCAATCATTTAGGGCTAAATACAGTTTAAACACAGACCCACAGAAGAGGCTGTGTGAACTTCACGACCCCCGCAGCAGCTCAAGCAGGACCTTCTTTTGATAGTAACTTATTAAACATTTATTAAAAAAATATTTTTTAGAAAGGCAAAATACAAAGGCAAATGAGGTGGTATGCCTCAATATGGGAAGCGGCCAAAATGCAGTACAGGCATTCTGCACCACCTCTGGTCCCAAGGCAATGCATTTGCTTATGAGAGAAGATGACACCTCTGCTTACATTAGGAACTAGAGTGGCTCATCCATCTGTGAATTAGTGTTTGTGAATGTCTCCTTAACATTTTTTTTTTTTAATTACTGCAAAAAAATAAAACACGGAAGAGTACAAGTAGCTAAATCACTGTTACCATACCCAAAGTCTTACCAAAAATAAATCTCTCCTGAAGTAAATGTTTTTTTCCTTGTCACAGCCATAACTCTGCAGAAGTAATAACTCTGGAGCTTGGGTAGGAGCTGTGAGGAATCAGGCTGTAAAATCTTATATTCCAAATTTCTGCAAAATTTTCAGTACTTGATACTGATTGTTACAGAAGCATCGGCATAACCAGAAATCCTTTTGAGAATCCTTGAACAAACAGGTGACTACAACCAAAATGCCTAGATTAATTCCCACGTATTTTGTTCAGATCAAGAGAGATCTGATGTAATCAATATTTTTTAAAGTAACAAAATACTTCGAAAATCTATTCTTTCCTTTTTCCCTGTTAAGTTGAGTTCTACTTTTCATCATCTGCAAACTCTTAGTCCTAAAGCCAAGAGAAATTTTATTGCTCACTTCAAACAGGAGCAGAATTGGGCCCTAACATTCATATCACTTCATATGTGGTTTATCTAGAGCCTGGGATCTCATCATCTAAAACAGATCAGGCATTTTGTGGATTAATACTCGCAACCATTCATAGAGAAGTGTAAACCCTTTCAGGTTTATTATTTCATACAATTAAGCTGTAATTTTTTCGTTTATACATTTTCTGCTATAAATTAAGGATCGCCACATGTCAGTTCATAAACAGCACCTCCCTACGAGTTCCCAGGCAGAGTCAGAAAGTTATTACTGAAATTTTTTAGCACAAAGCGACTTGTTTAGAAGAACTGGATGGAATCCTGGTTCTGTTGAAATATACAGCAAAATTCTCACAGACCTCAGCAGGCCCATAATTTCATCTGTGAACCATATTTACTAGGAAAATATTATGATGAGACATGGACTCATGTGCGCCACAGAAAACATGAAAAATAATCTGACGAAGACCTAAAAAAAATAAATGTATTTGGTGGGCTTCAAATACCAGCCAAAGAAAGAGGCAAAACACAACCTTTTGTCTACTGAGAAAATTGAAGTGGTTTATGTCCCAAAGGATCAGAATAATTTTATGCCTGGCTTATTATATATGAATTACAGAAATAGTTTTATGTAATGTTTTCATAGTTCATAGATCTGTATTTTTAAATATACAAAAAGGCATGGCAATGGCAGTTCCCAGAGAACCATGATTTTTTCTCTGAGATCAAGACAGCAAAATTAACATCTCTGGTAGAATTTGGGTACATTCACATTTCAGAGAATTCTTTGAGAGTCATGGAGATGGCTTTTTTGGGATACGTAATCAGTGTAGGCAGCAATACAAGAAAGAAAAAAATAAAAGAACTTTGAAACTTTGCGAATTCCCCCTTTAAGAAAGCATCGCTATGTAGGACATCCTACGGGACTACAGGGAAGTTGAACATCATGGTGGGCATGGCTGGTACCAAACCCGAATTAGACTTGCCCTGAAGACGCCCATGCAGCCTGACAGCTCCGCTCCCCAGAGCGAAACGCCCTTCAGACAGATTTGCTCAGGGAGCCCTAAAACCACCAGAATAGTTTTGCTCCTGCACGCAGCCATGCGTCCTGAAAAGGAGAAAGTCTTCAGGAGAAGCTACGCATTTCTGGGTGACATCGCCGACAGAAAATAAATGCTTTAGCACAGCTTGGGACTGAATCCTGAAGAGGAACAGAAAGACGGGGCGCCCTTTATCACTTTATGCGGTCTCCACTGCAGGGTAGCTGGTGACTCCCCGGCTTTCTCGGGGCAGTGAGGAGCGGGGCCGGGAGAGCCGCCGTCCTCCACCTCACGGATGACGGGGCGCAGCTCAGAGGCAGCCCCGGCTCGGGGGCTACCGGCGCTACACCCAATGA
>NW_009234049.1:0-8054 GCF_000690835.1 Fulmarus glacialis | reverse complement strand
CCCGCGGGATGGACCCGGGCACCGCCCGGCCCCGGCCCCCGCAACAGAGCCGAAACCCCGGGGGCTCACCCAGGGGCGCAGGATGAGGCCTCCCCCCGTAATCCCGAGCCCCACCGGTTTGCAAGGTAAAGTTTCATCGCAGCTGCTTTACACCACGCAATGCCGGAGCAGAGCGCAAGGGTTAAGGGAGTTCTTTTGTCTTCGATTGTGATAAATCCAGTGGGAATCTAAGGTCCCAAGTTTAAAAGCTTTGCTTCCTTGCATAAACTTGCCTTCATATTAGCAAGCCACAGGCTTCCTCTGGTCCTCCCCAAAACTGCTTTGCAATAGGTACAAGCTCTAACTTGTTCATACTAGGAAACAAGCTGGTCAATGACAGCTTCCCCAGACTTCCCAGGAAACCTGTCCATAGCACTGGCTTCTTATTCTGGTTCCTAACACTGGTTTCCATACTCTTATCCTCTTCAGATCATGCAAATCATGTAAACACAACAGGCCCAGGGAGGTTCCCTTCACTTATGACACCAAGCTGATACGCTGGATTTTCCTTTCAGGTTGAATTTTTCCCATGGGAAAAAGGAAAATGCTGTTTATGCAGCACTGTCAGGAGTGGAAATAGGCCCCCCCACACAGAGTCCTGGCATTACAGGTGCTAGAACCAAAGCTCTGTGGGAGAGGGGCTAAACTGTACAGCACCAGTCACCAAAAGGTTTGGCCCCTCAGCAGAGTAGAGAGCATTAGTGTAGTTCAGAGCTGTTGTAGGCAAAACCCCACAGCTTAAATTGTGAAATCTTACAGGTGGGAGCTAACTGGATGTATATCTATGGGGAGGATAATGGCAAAATTGAAGTTTTGAGCTCTCAACCAGAAGCCTGCTACGCACAATCTGCAACCAGTGGAGGCTGATCGTCAATTTTAATAAAAGAAAGTGGAATATCCTGAATCCTGCAACTAATAAAGAGACAAGAGACAGACCCACTGATTAGGAGGTGGATCACACATTGTGCTCTTGCACATGGACTATTTAGATCAGGAAAAATGGGGACTTATATTTCTGGCCACAAAGAAGGGTTCCCGAACTGAAGAAGTGTTTTTAGAGAGAAGTAGGGGGCCTGGAAAGAAAGGAATTTCCTCATGGCTGAAGGAAACATCCTGGGATTGGTAAGATCCTGGAGATCAGGGAGATGCGTGGAGGCAAAGGCGGGGGTGCTCGGGGAGCTCGGCCGCCCGGCCGAGGCGGGTGAACGCAGCACTGGGGGGAGCAAGTGAGTCAGTGTGAGGGAGCCCAGCCGGGGAAAAGCTCAGGTCTCGCTGACAGATAAACCCCAGCACCCAGATCCACGCCGGGCTGTCCTTTACTCTGTCTTGCCCGTGACAAGGGCACATAGCTTTGCCATATCCCTGGTTTTCTCCTCTGTGCTCAGGGTCAGAGCAACCCAGTGCTCTAAAAACCTTGTGCTCTTTTCTACTCAGGTGGGGAGGCAAAGAGCTCCTCTCTTCACTCCGTTTTCTCCTCAGACCATTTGCCCTGGCTCTCTGCCCAGCTCCTCTGCCAAGTCCTCAACCTTCAGGTCACTGCCCAAGTGCCCTACCTGTCCCCAGGGTCTCTCTGCCCTGCGGGTCAAGCGCTGCGATGGAGACTGAAGTCCCTTGAGCAGGGTCTGCCCCTGAGCCCCACAGACCTCCCTGTGCTGTGACAGAGGACATGTATTTATGGGCCAGCTCTCTGAACCAGGCCTTATTATGGAGATGCTCAGGTTGAGGCTGCAGAATTAGTCTTCAGCCTTTTGTTTAGCTCCTTAGGACCAGGATTATGACTTCTAAAACACTTTTATAAAACTCTATAAATAAATCACATTCTGTGCGCTTGAGTCAACATTAGCCTAAAAACCACCCGCCTTATAGCTCATGTCAGGCAAATAAGACAGGCTTGATAACTGGAGAGAGTGATTTATAAAGGCACCATATGGGAGCTTGTCTAAGAATTATAATTGATTAGTGAGCGGTAGAAATGTTGCCGTGGTACGGAGCATGAATACCTCAAAGGTTTAGCTCCTTCAAGGGGCCTGGCGCTACAGTGACTCTGGTGTTCATTCCAACCCGAACCCTACAAAATCGCCTTCCATCCATACTCAGTGGCATCCAATTCCCTGAGGGGCTTCTCACCCCTGTCACACAGGAGCAGTGGTGCTGAATCTGGAAGCATGCTGATAATTCGAGGACATGATTCATCCCAGGATAGCAGAGGTAGGCATGTAAGTGCAGCCGTCCATCTGCCAAACCCTTTTATTTTCTTAGCGCTCCAGGAAGAACTTCTGGCCTGGGATCTGTCTAGACACTGCAGGCAGGTATCAGGCAGCGGTTATTCTCGTGGCAATACCTCCAAGTGCCGACAGACAGTCCCAGGCAAGCAGGGAGGGGAGGAAAGTACCGTGGCTTCCCTCTTAATGAGGGATTTGGGGCTCAGGGAAAGCGAACAAGAGCCCATGGCACATTGAGCACTTAGTACGTGTCGGATTCGTTCCCCACTGTGTTGCAGCTCACGCAGCTTGCCCGGGGCCGTCCTGAGTCTCAGCATGAAGTTGGGGGTCTCTCGGTGCTGTCTATGCATAAAAAGTGTTCCTTACAGACCTGCGGCCTGAACTGTCTCAGTAGGCAAGAAGAGAGAAATAAAAGACTCTATTTAGAGTGCGTGACAAAAATTCATATTTCTAGCAGTAGGTAGCATCCAGAGCACATTAGACAAGAGTTGTTGAGTTAATTAGAAATGTATATTTGATACCCAGTCTGAACAGGGCCCTGCACGCTGCTAAGGTTTAATAATTGATTTGTAATTTATTTGCCCATTAATTCTTCCTCTTTCAGAGCGAAGCCAAGAGCTCGTGCACACTCGTCCATCATCCTGGCCAGCAGCGCCGCAGCCCCTTCTCCCACAGAGCTGTCAGAGGTGACAGACTGGAGCCTCGTGCAGGCTGTAATTAGTTACTTACTTCAGAAGCTTTTTATAGGAGACTGCGTGCCTCTTGAGAAAGATTAACAAAGGGTTTATTTCCTGCGGGCTCGGGCCGCGTGTCAGCAAAACCCAGGCTCCAGAAATTATTGATTCGCTTTCCATAAGGTTTGCATTTTCAAGGTAAGTGATTTGGCTGTTACAGGCATCAAGTCCCAGGGCTCCATTCATCACGGCACAGAAACGGGGCTGACCGAACCACTGGGAGCAGGTTCAGGTTTAAACAGAGGCTGCAACACTTTCTCTCAGTGTCACCATGTATTACAACAGGAAAAACGGTTTCCAGGGTGCCAACTCCCAGCTAATCAGAGAGAAAACGTAATTGCGATCCCCAGGTGACTGCAAGATCCCCACTCCCTTCTGCTGTTGCAGGATCAGGGGGTTTACAGGCTCGTTCCTATACGCTCATTCCTTTTATTTGCCATATGTTTTCTGACCCTTCAGGACTGTATCTGAGTCGTAGTTTTCAAGCCTTCTACCGCAAAGCAGATTAGAAGCCCCCATTGCTTTCCAGAGGAAAACAGAGTTTCCCAGATGACTGGGAGATCCCGGGGTCCTGGAAACCAGCAATAGCCCACATGGACCGGCGGACACAGAGACATCCAGGAGCACCAGTACAAACAAGCAAAATACCGGCAGGATGGAAAAGGGCCCAAACAACAACAGCTGGCAAGCGAGAAAATATTTTGAATGGTCAAGATGGACATTTCACAGAGGTAAAGATCACATTCTTAACAAAGAAACATACAGCTCGCACTCTTGCTGGGAAGAAGAGCCCTCTGTTTCTGCCCAGTGCTGCAGGGCAGAAGCAACCATCTCCCCTCCCATCTCAGCAGTCCTTGTCCTCTTTCCACTGGCCTGAAAAAGCTCTGGCTGTGAGGAAGTGCTCTAAAGATACAGGCAACAAGGAGAGAAAAAGAGGCAAATGGGGGTGGGAATGGCTCCTCCCCACACGGGCATGGCAGGGGCATGGCAAAGCCCCCCGGGAAAGTCGGGAGGCCCAGGGACAATTTTGGCAGGAGTGAGGCCATAGAACAAGCCAATCTTCATGTGTGAAACCTCGCATGGAGAGATGTGCTGCTATAAATAAGGTGGATGGATTGATTGCCATAAATCACAACCCCGCTGACATCCCAGAGCTCTCGCAAGCAGCAGGGATGCTCGTGTGGCTGGTTGTTCTCCCTTGGCAGAGGCAGGAGAGAGATTAGTCATTTGCTGTGTTTCCTGAAACCACCTCCTCCCTCCCCCACAAAACAATGTATTGAAAAGAAGGAAGGATTTGAAACTCCTTGTGAAAAAGGCTATGACAGGTCTTAATCATTGAGTTCCCCAGATTCATAGGATCAAGCCCTCACACTCCCAGGGAAAGTGCTGCCAACAGCAAGGTTACTGCTGTTATTTTGAGCAGAATAAAATGAGAATCCAAAGCATCTTCCTTTGAGGTTAAAAAACTCATTTCTACTGTGTTTACTGGGATGACACAGAGACTGTACAGTAGCCCTGTCCTCTGGACCAGATCAAAGGGGACGTGTCTGCTCCCACAGGAGCTGGGTTCGCCCTCGGCCGCAGACTGACCTGGTCCAGCAAACGCTACAGAACTGCGGCAGGCGAGAGCTGCGGAGCAGGATTAGCTGTGTGCTCTGCTCGCAGGCAGCGATGGCATCTGCCTGGAGGATGATCCTCCTCAACAGCACAGAAACCCCACCCAGGGCTCTCCATAGATGCACAGCCTGCTTTAGTGGTTACAACCCGGGGCTGCACAAAAGCACCCGGTTCCTTTGTTTGATCTGTCTGTAACTTCCCTGTCGTTCCTGGTTTACATCCCCGTGAAGATACGACAGTCTCACCCTGGACAAGGTCCCTCAGCAAAGCACCAGTGATGGAAATGCAACAGCCCCAGTGACACCCCCAGCCAGCAGCAGCCCAGGGACTGCTCCCCTCCTGCCAGCCCTTTAAAACCTTTTCTACAAACGTACTTTTCTTAAAGTTCAAAACGTTCTGGGCATAAATCCTTCTGTCTTCCATGCTGCTGGAAGTTTGCTACCGGCTGGATATTTTTAGATTTTAAAAATGTCACCCTCAACTGCTCTGAGCGCACATAAGTACTGTAAGAAACAAACCATATAGACTTCCTGTCAATAACACCAGCCTCAGATGGACTCCCTGCAGCCCTGGCCGAGTAAATTATAGCCTTTCCCCCCCAAATGATGGCTGGCTGCTTATTATTGGCTTTCATCTTTATTGCCTCTTAAGGTAAAATGGTTGGAGTGACAACAGCAAATAGCTAGCCACAAATTGTCTCTCCTGCCAGCCTTTCTCCCGCTTGTCAGCAGGCTGAGATGCTCGGAGAGCCCCCAGCACACAGCAAGGATGCTGAAACGGGCTGTGAGCACCCTACCAAGCCACCCGGGACGCTTCCTAAACCCCACCCAGCCCTGGACACCCCTTGCTCTCTTCCCTCCCCTCTTCTGCCACAGTCCCTGCAGGGACCAAGTGCCACAGGAGGGGACTACACCAAAGGAAACAGGGGACAGTTGGCCCCATTTCATCCCCTCACTTACACCACTACAAGTTTTCCTTGTGTGAGAGCATTCCATACTAGACACCAGTGAATCCACAGCTAGCTGGATGGCGCAAATGGCTCTACATGTGGGGAATGTTTCTTGTGGCTCACTACCACAAATCAGCCCGAGACCCCCCCCCACTCCCTCTGCTGCCACCAGAACTTGTATTGTGCTTGGGGACACGGTGCTGTGTAGGGTCAGAGCTAAAAACTGGCTGAACTGAGTCGTACTGGCTTTGTGATGCAGAGCCTGAAACTTGTGGTGAGCACTTCTGATGTGCTTGAAGGAATCTCCTGTCAATGAGCCTCTTCCAAGGGGCAAGGCAGAGAGCTTGGGGCAGAAGAGGTGGGAATTTCCAGCAGAGAAAGATGGCAGAGACAGTGGTCCCCTAAAAAGAAACAAGATCTATCAGCATGTGAAGACCAGATCCTTCCAGGCAGGGGTTAATCCATGGGGTCTTTGGGGACCCACCTCCACCCTCCAGATAGCAGGAAATTGTGCACAGCACGTTCTTTGCCATAAGGAGGGAAACATTTTTGGAGCAGGAACAGACAGGCCAGAGCAAGCTTTTCTCATCCAACCGGAGTCTGACGGGAGGATCCGGTTTCAGAGGATTAGGTAATGTCTTCGGATCGCCCAGGAACCCACGTCCTGATGTGTCTGCTCAGGCAGCGAGCTGGGAGGGGAGGCAGATGTTGATGGCCATGGACACACAGGAGCAGCCCTCCCAACCTGGCCCTGCTCAGCCTCCTCGCTTGCCTGCAGTGTCGGCAGGGATGGGGCAGGGATGATGGGCCCTGGCTAGTGACTGATGGAGGGCAAGAGACCCAGGGGGACAGTGCCACCCCCTCTCCGCTCGTCCCGTGGAACATCGTGGTCAGAGTCCATTGATTGCCAGTCCAGGGGAGAGGAAGGGTTTTTCCCTCACGCTGGGCTGGTGGGACGTTACAGGGGCAAAGGTTTCCTCTGTCTGCAGTGTACGGCGTAACCCCCCTCCCAGGCTCTACCAGGACATTGGAGACCACCTTCCCTGCCACCAAGATGAAGCCCTCCAGCTCCTCCAGCCCCTCCTGGTGACACAGTGTCCTTAGGGCCTCACCGCCCTCCTATGATGGTGGCAGTGCCATACCCCTGCTCCTTTCCCCCCACAACCAGAACAAGTGGAAAACAACACCCTGCACGGGGAGAAAGGGCCAGGGAGCCCCAGGAAGCCTGCAAAGCTCACAAGCAGCAAAGCAGGAGGGTGGTGGGAGGCTGCGGTGGGCGGACAGGGCTGGGTGGGAGCACCCTTCCCGCTCTGCTCCTGGCCGCCGGCCGATCTTGAGCCAGGCGATTCCCCCTCCCTCCTCTCGCCTCCCTCCCGGGCTCACTCCAGCTCCTTGGTGAGCTCATACAAGGTAGCCCCTGCCACGGCGAAGGATGTGGCTGCACTTATTACTAGGTAGGGTGCTTTTATGTTATAAATTAAAAGGTCCAGACAAAATGAACACCAAGAGCTGTGTCCTCAGGAATCACAATGACTCAAACACAAGCTTTTTATAAGAAAATAAATTAAATGACTTGGCTGTTTTACTCATTGGGCTGTTCTACCTTTAACGGTATCCTAGCAAACACTTGTGTCTTCATTTAATTTTCTTCAGCCTAATACCCACCATAAAAGAAATACAGCAGAAAGCCCGTCTGATAACTTTAGCGAATTTCCATTTGACCTTCCCCCTGGGTTTTGGGTTGAGTGTTGAGTGAATGAGCTTTAAAAGCATCTTTTCATTTAGTCTTCCACAGCAGAAAATCACTGAGCCAAGAATCATACCTCACTTTGTCAGTAGAAAAACAAGATGTGGGCTTAGTGGAATTGAGTTGCGTTGGAGCACGGTATGGAAAATCTTGCATATAAAACCAAACAAGGTTTCACTGCCAGTGTTGTAAGGGAGAGAGATGCAAAATTTTTGTGGCTAGTATTTCTCGCCTGTGCCTTGGGATCTCAGGCTCTTTGGAAATGAAAGATACTCATTTTAGGCAATGCTTTACTTTAAGCATTTTGTTAACCCTTTGTCATACTGCAAGGAAAAAGCAGGCGCTTGTATTCTTTGAAGGAAAAATTAATTCTAATACTTAAGATACAGTGTTTCAGGCGGTGGGCTGTTGATCTGCACAACTCGCTGTAGCAAGAAATTTCAGAGTCAGGGCAAGGAGGAGAGAAGGAAATGGAGGTGACCGACGGTGAAGCATGTTTCAGGGATGGAAAGCAGCTCAGCAGACGGGCTCAGAAAGGCCTGAGGTCCATGCGTGGCACCAGGGAGCATGAACGGGAGGCAGCGTTTCGCTTCACGAATTTTGCAGCCTTCCAGGACGCTGTCAAAAGCGAGTGACAAACCAAAACACCAGGATTTTTCTGTGGATTGTTCTGCTCCGGCCCCAGGGCTGCCCCGGGCAGGGGTAGTGGGAGCCCAGGCAGGGGAGCAGAGCCCGGGCAGGGGAGC
>NW_009234048.1:12888-21626 GCF_000690835.1 Fulmarus glacialis | reverse complement strand
CCCACTACCAAAACCTTGCCACGCAAACCTATCAGCACTCCCAGGTGCTATTTCCTCCCCGGGAACCATGACTCCAGCGTGTCTTACGCACAGATTCCTTCTCCACCTGCACTGTTTTCTGGATTTTTTTCCTGGAAAAAATTGGCCCTAGAAGTCAACATACCCAAAGGTGAGACCACCTCCCAGTAGAAGGAGTAGTAAAAGTTTGGAGTTGGTGGGGCTGAGATGTCTCAGGAAGCAATATGGCAGTGAAGAGCTCCGAAAGCCATGTGCATGCAAAGCTGCAGACTACACATAACCTTTTCTGCTACTCTGCTCCGGTGATGCCAGATGCCCTTGCTCCACGAGCTTGTCTACAATGCCTCCCCTGGAATATCATCTGCTGCTGTGCACTACTACTATACCTGTTGCCAGCCCACGGCACTTCTCTGCTTGTTAAAACCAATGAGCTTGATCCCAAAATGATGCTCTGCATCACTGCAGATGTGCAGGAGCCCTGCTGACCACCTACAGGCAACCAAGGCCATGGAGATGGGAGCGAATACATGGTACTCCACATAGAATCATAGAATCATTAAGGTTGGAAAAGACCTCTAAGATCATCAAGTCCAACCGTCAACCCAACACCACCATGCCCACTAAACCATGTCCCTAAGCACCACATCTACACGTCTTTTAAATACCTCGAAGGATGGTGATTCCACCACTTCCCTGGGCAGCCTGTTCCAAGGCCTGACCACTCTTTCAGTAAAGAAATTTTTCCCAATGTCCAGTCTAAACCTCCCCTGGCGCAACTTGAGGCCATTTCCTCTCGTCCTATCGCTTGTTACTTGGCAGAAGAGACCGACCCCCACCTCGCTACAACCTCCTTTCAGGTAGTTGTAGAGCGCGATGAGGTCTCCCCTCAGCCTCCTCTTCTCCAGGCTAAACAGCCCCAGTTCCCTCAGCCGCTCCTTATAAGACTGGTTCTCCAAACATAAAAGTAGCCTGTTCTGGTGGTCACTTTTCACATCTACTTCTTCAGCAGTACAGGCTTTAAAATATTCTCCCCCATGCCCTATGGTTCCTGCAGGCTTCTGGAAGGGCAGAGCTAAGGCCATGGGGTGGGGCCACAGCACACGCTTGTCCAATTCCTGATCTTCCTGTGTGTCTTGTACTCCTTCATCTCTATAGCTTCACTGTCAGAGCCTGAAGCGCAGGTCCATTTGATGTTTGGGAAGCATGTAAGATGCTGTCAGTCAACCATAATTTTGGGCAGATGCTCTGGGTTCCAGTTCAGGAGAGAGATTCCCTCTTCTGAGTGCTGTCTGTTCTCATTTCAAGATCAACAGCACCATCTAGTGACCCCAAACCAGCTTCCTGCAGACCTGTCTGCCTTACCTCCTGCATTGCATACGTTCCTCCAGGTCTCCCAGGTGAGGTTTGTCTGTCTGTGCCTATCAACACCTTTCCTCTAGAGGGTTGCTTACGAGAAGGTCTTGCACGGTGGAGGCTGAGGGCACTCAGCCACAGTCACAGACTTCTGAGCTGGGATGGGATGATCCAAATTAACTCGCAGGCCAAGAAACATCACTGAGCTGTGTGCCAGACCCCATTTCGCCCAGTAAGAATCTTTTCTGCCTTCCTGGGCACCTCTCACAGCTTCCACATTCAAAAGACATCTGCTCAGGCAAAGAAAATAATCCTCCCTTATCCTTCCCTTGGTTCTCTACTGTGTTTGACCTTGCTCACATGTTGTGTAAGGACCTCAAGCACACCAGTCAAAGGTATGTTTTGTCCCCAAGATCCCACTGGCATACGTAGCTGATAATACAGATGTCAAAAGAGTCAAAAGCATGGCCAACATTATTTCTGGTCTTTCAACATAGAGCAACAGGCAGCTCCACATCTCCAGCGTGCAACGAGCCCTTCTGTTCCTCTCCCCCTTACCCCTCTCTGCAAAAAACCCACATAAAAAAAAAAATCTGCAGAATCCACACACAAACCTGGAGAGGCCGATGTTTCCTTATCATCCCAGCTCCTGCACTGCTGCATTTCACCCTCTCCACAACAGTCTCCAGGGCCCCCATGCTGGGTATAAAGATAGAAGGACGTCATGTTGACTGCAGTGTCATTTCGTGCCTCTTTTTTTCCCAGCCAGGACAATGTGCAAATCTCTACTTCGCTACTGCAGTCTCTCAGTTCCTTGGCTCTTCATCAGGGCACCTTGCAGTCTGAGGATGCTGCACGGAAGGAAACAAAAGGATACCAAGTTTCTGACTGCTCCTGGTAAGGAATTTTGATGCATCAAGCACCTCCTCCAGTGTCAAGGTCATGGCCAGGAAAGCCATACTATGTGAGGTACATGTGGTGAGCTCTTATACTTCTATTTGCTCATTAGGCTAAAACAGGTCCATGTTCCCAGCTTGTGCTAGAGGGCACTCTTAGAAGCCAGGAATCTGGAGCCATGTGGTTACACACAAGGATCTGGATCGCCGCTCTCAAGTTTGCAGAGACAAGCCTGGGAAAGGTCTTTCAAAAGAAACGGCTTCAGGATCATGAAGAAGAACAAGATGGATGTTTAAAGCCATTCCTGTAAATCAATTTCTTTCCTGGACTTTACTGAGCTTATCTAATGTCAGCAATAGTATTAAACCATTCTGCATTCTGGGTTATATTTGCCCAGCTGGGGCAGCAGCATGGGGTTTTTAGCATCGCAGCAGCATTCCAGGGTGGTTTACTGGCTCCTGCACACAAAACATCCTCAGTTCACCTTATATGCTTATATATAGAGATGCCTATATGCTTATAGGCTTCTGGAGGCTTTTGGACAAAGATATTTATTGAACAAATGAGCATTTATCATATTTTCAAACTACAGTTGTAAACATTTTAGGGATGAAACAATGGGCTCTGGTCTGATCTCTGATCACAAATATGACTGTAGAGATGCAATACACAGCTCTGTGATCTGTCTGAAGCACTGCAAAGGTCAAAAAATCAAATTGAATGTTAGGAATCACTGGGAGAGAAACAGAAAATATCATTAGGTCAGTGTATGAGGGCAGGATACAACCACATCTTGACTACTATAGGTAGCAATAGTCCTGTTGTGAAAAAACACAAAATAAAGGGCTATTCAATAACAAGAAGCATGGAGAACGAGAAACAACTGTCTGCTGTCTCTCCTAATACAAGAAATAGAGGGCATAAAATGAAACTTGTAGGTGGCAGATTAAATAAAAAAAACGAGGAGGCAGATCCTCACCCAACACGTAGCAGAACAGTCACTGCCACAGGACGCTGGGGACACCAGAACTTTACGTGCATTGGATACACATAAAAGAAAAATCATTCAGAGGAGGGTGGACAAAAGACAACATTCTCTGGCTCAAGAAGTCCTTGAATGCCTTGGGAAGATATTCTGGGGAAAATATCACTGTAATCTTAACCTGCTCTCACACATTTCGTCCAGTCACTGTTGGCAGCCAGACACTGGGCTGGCTGAGCATCTCATCTCATCCAAACAGGGAGGAGGCGAGGGGCTCCTCAGCCAGGCTCAATGCCAGAAGTTCCAAGCAGACCTGCAGCTCAAGAGCCCTTCGACCCCGGCTTGACTCCAGCCCAATATACACTGCAGTGCTGGTTACAAGACCCAGAGCCGGAGTTCAGTTTCGAGGCTGATCACACACTGCACTGGGGTTTCAGGTCTAGCAGCAGAGGTTTAGGACATTTTGGCTGGCCATTTCCATCCAGGCATAGCCATCTCTGACAATCCCACAGTGGGAGACTGTTCAGTTATGGCAGGGGCTCCTACATGCTTGTACTATCACCTACATTGGAAACCTACTTCAAATGAAGTCTCTGTGTTTTAGTGCTGGTGGTAATTTGCAGCAGGTCGAGATGGAAAGGTGACAAAATATCCCATTATTATCTTGATGCTCATCCTATAGTGGGGAAAACTAATCCCCAGAGCAGTTACGTACAATGGCAAAGTTACCCAACACCCTTGACTCCTGGATGACACAAAGGAAAACCATGTGGACCTCCTGTTTAATTCTCTGCATTTCCCATACCAGTTGGGAACTCTGGTCATGAATGGTGCATGTCTGTGTGGTCCAGACTTCTAAAAGGTGATGGGTTTACCAGTGGTTGGGGTCCTATGGGATGTTAGTTCTCAAAAGAACATAGAACTTCCTTTACAAGAAAGAGGATTTCCAGCTTCCTCAGGAAGAAAGAGATGATTTTTCAACACTTTTTCAATTTCATGTAAAATTTGGAAGCCTGAGTGCTGACAGCAGCATCAAAATATGAGTTCCCATCTGTCTGGTACTGCACTTTTCAGGCTTTACTCTGTATTTGCAAATCTCTAACAAGTCGCCGCAGAGCTCTTTGCCTCTGTGCCAACATCTTTGTTTTGTTTTGTTAAGTAAAAACGTTAACTGGTCTGACACAACCAGATGTACTGCAAACATCTCAGCAGCTTCCTGCTGCTGCCAGGTTGGGCCCATCAATTTCATTTGCCTTCGTTGCGGTGCCTTTTAACATTTAATTACAAAGCAGCACTTGTCAGTCACTTTAGTTTTCATCTGCCATTTCTGACACCTCAGCAAGAGCCCAGAATCCCTCCAGCTTCTTCACCAGCAGGGTTTTGAGGTGGGAAGGTCTGTCCCAGGAACACCTTTAATAGCTAGCTGTTGACAGATCAGTTAGCACTTGGCACTCCCAAAGTTAGCATTGTCCACGTGCTGGCACTGTGTTGCACTCGCTTGCAGAATGGTTCATCACTCTTGTACCTTGCCATCTAGCAAACACGCCTGGCACGTGGCAGGGACACCTCCCCTGTGCCCAGGCATCCCTCAGAGCAAGCGGCACGTGGCTATGCTGGAGCTGAGCAGGAGACCAGGTGGATCAGCTCTACAAGTCCATGAGGTCCACGATGGCGTCCCTCTGTGCGCTGTCATGGTCATCATGGTGTCCACCAACAGGTTGCATCAGACCCGATCTAAACGGAAGCAGTCGCAGTCAGCTGCAAACCCACAATGTATATGTTGGCCATAGGGGAGCAAAGGTCAACTGAGGGGTTCCCAGGCAGCTGGTTGTTAGACCTGACATGCCTTATTGTCACCTGCTGCCAGCATCCAAGGTCCCTGCAGAGCCATGGTACCTCCACTGGTCCTCCCAGCACCATCCTGTAACGTGCCTGCTCCTCCCTGTAGTGCTGAAGGGCGCGTAGTGTCTGGTTCACGGAGGCTTCACCGGTTTTGTTTTACAACACCCAGCATCGTTGTAGACTCATGTTTCCGAAACTAATAGATCTTAAAAAAAAAAGTCACTCCATGTAATGAAAAAAGGGATCAGATGATAGAAATGTCATTAGTCAGTGTGAGAACCTTATCCTCTAGGTATGTTAAATCCACAGGAGATAGAACAAGGATTATTTTGGCTCACTTGTTTCCTGTTAACACATTGGAAAACAGGGATCAGTTCTGCAGCCACGTTCGTGCAGCGAGGCTCGCCGCCTTCGGTGGCACAATGCCGAGGAGTGTCACCGCTTACACAAGCTGCTTCTCAAACTCAAGTAAGGACCCACACTCCAGGTGTTTTTCTCATCAGTGGCAACATGAGACCGTTTTCATCACGGTTTTGGGCTCTGATTTTGCCGTCGGACAGGCAGAGCCCTTTGTTAACTACGCGAAGGCTGGGAGCTCCCGGGGCGCTCCAGCTAAGTTCATGCTGGTGCACTTGCAGGATGGGGACTCGCCTCTGGGTCTGATGCCCCCTCGTAGGAAACGTGAAGCGACAGGGAGAAATAAATGCAAAGTGTTACAAGCCAAGTGGATTTGTCAGAGGGAAGAGGCATGAGTGAGGGCGATGCACTGGAGACGTCTGTACACCAGAGGGCACTCTGAAATTACGTATGTCGAAGGGAAAATTTATCGAATTATTGGGACTGGGAAAAATGTAGGAGAGCAGGAGGAGTGGGGATTTCACCTGTAAACAAAGAATTTGTGACCTTTAGGCCACCGCATAAGCGTGACTTTAAAATATTAAAGCCTGTATGAGAGAAACAGAATATTTTGCTAGCAAAATACTTTTGAAGTCTTGAAATCAGCATCAGTCCTTGCAGTGTTTAAGTTTTGGCTTGATTTACCTTTCATTTATGAAGGTATAACTTAGCAGCAACTTTGCTCGAGTCAGACCCATTTAATCAACACTAAGTCTGGCCTTTTGGGTATCTTAAGCTGTTACAAACGACTCTTCTTTTCTGCAGAAAACAAACTTCACAATGCCATCATCTTTCCTGGAAAGCTATGGAAATATGGGCACCCGAATCAGGCAGGGAGCACCGGGAAATTCCTGTGGGTAAAACCCCCGTGCTCTCCAAGCAGCCCTGAATAAATAAATGCCCACGATCTCAGGGGCTGCGGCAGCTGGACCTTCGCTGGCGATCTCGCCCTAGCAGGCAAAAGCAAATACGCGGAAGACCAGATTAGCTCTCTAAAGCCCCTGCTTCCAGCCCTGGAAACACTCCCCTGGGGCGCACGGCATTGCCACCCTCGGCTCTGCCGACAGATTTCTCCTCTATCATTGTGAGTACAGTATCTTTCACCAGCGTTAGCATTTAAGATGATTTCTGCTGGCACTCCAACAACCTAACCATGTAACAGCAAACCCAAAAAGGATGTTCTTTGGATAACAAACCCAAAAAGGATCAAATCTGCAGGAAAGTGCAGGACTGCCCGGCGGGTTCAGGCGAGCCCTGGAGCAGATCGAATCCCACAGGTTTCCTGGGGAAGGGAATCCTGGACGTGGAGGGATCTCTGTAAGTCAGTCCGAGGATCCCAGCTCAATAACAGAGAGACAGATAATAGCATTTGAACACTATCTTCTCCAATTCAATTGTATTGATTTATTGCCTGTCCAATGAAGCCATCAAGTGTACAAAATGGTTAATCTTGTATTTTTTTTCCTGCTGTCTTCTCAGAGGAGTGAAGTGGTAAACACAGACCCATGCAAGGGCGGCGGGGGGGAATATTTGACTTTTTTCAAGGCAGATGCTGCGGTGTGCCTACGCAAAGCGAGTCCCATTTTAGCACAGGGCAAAGGAAGGACACAAGCCCTTCCCACGTCGGGCTCCCACTGCAAAGCTGCTCCACCGGAACGGTTTGGACTTGTTGACAAACCTCACCGGTGTCACTGCGCTGGCTCAGCCTCCAGGAGCCGGCCGGAGCATCAGCATTGCCAGCCTGGGCAGAGCCTGCCCAGCGCCGCCCTGCCAGACCCCAAACCAGCTGGGGGGATGCTGGGCTTCCTCCCTCCCGGTGACACATGGGGCTTAGCAAGGCCCGTCTGACCTGCACGACTTACCGAATTGAAAGCCTTACCCGTCTAAGTGAGGGAAACACTATTCCAGCCCGTACAAGCAGACCTAAAACACGCAGGAGATGATTGCTGTTGTTTGAAACACGCCATTTCAAAATGGAGGGTAGCACGTCCGGCTGGGGCGAGCGGATCCCCGGCTCCGGCGCTGGACGGCTGGGAGAGAAGGAAACCGATTTATTTTTTAAAAAAGTATTTTCTTTCAAAATGTACATTTGCAATTAAAGGCTAAGTATGCTGTATATTTTATTAATGATGTGGGATAGGGAGGCATTTTAAAGGTCTCTTTTGTTTTGATGATTTTTTTTTGGAGGAGGAGGGGAAGGAATTGAAATGGAAAGCTTAACACTTATAATTTCAAAAATTTGGCTTATATTTTAGGTTCTGGTAACATGCAATTACAGGCACTTAGAAAGAATTCCCTTTTTTATACTATGCCCTAGAGCATAAAATTAAGAGGCCAATTCAGGCTTTGTACTGCTTTCAGAGGCAGTTTGCTTCAGCATAGATCAACATGGAGACTGACTGTCGCCTTTCTATTGAATTAGGTCTATATTTTTGACAAGTATGGCAGCAGTATCATCACTTTAATCACCAACAATCCATTGTGTCTCTTTATGCTAATAAATAAAACATTCTGTGTTAAATATTTCCCAGTAAGCACTTGAAGACTTGCAATCACCACTCCTTCTATATGTTCCCAAGTAAAATAATATAATGGTAATAAAATCAAATGATGTCTAGGAGTTTTATAGACAACTAATAGCAGTTATTGCAAAGTGCACATCAGATACCAATTGAAGGTTACATTTCTCTTTAATATAATATAGCATGCATATTTCACTAACTGTCTCTGTATATCAAATGAATTAAACAATATGATGATATCGGTCAAAAACGGAGATCTTTAGGAGAGGTCTTTAGGCAGAAGAGTTTTACAGGAGCCGTGTGTTAACAGTGGGAGCCTCTGGAGCGCTGGATGCAGAACACGGGAAAATCATCCCAAGTTACAGAGAAATTGCCAGAGAAACCTCCTGCCCTTCCCGGCCAGCCCGTGCCCTCCTGAGGGCAGGGCCAGCCCTCTCCACGCACTGGGGCTTTGCTCGAGGGGTTGATGATGGCAAGGGTCTCGCAAACCATCACAGAAATGGCCGGGAGGGACCCCCAGCCCATCACCCTGTCCTCTGTGCTGGAGGAACACACTGGTCTAAGACTCCTGGAAACATAATCGGAAAGCAGAGGTGTAGGTCTTAGAAGAAGTACAACCAGATCAACAGTGAGCAGATGAGGGCACCCAAGGATCCTGCCGCACGTCGACCAGGGGGACTCTGCCAGCAGCTCGGCCAGGACTCAGGGCTGGGCTCCCGCAGCATCCC
>NW_009234048.1:11112-12720 GCF_000690835.1 Fulmarus glacialis | reverse complement strand
GCACCGGGACCGTGCCGCAGCGTGGGAGCCCCGGCGCAGCTCCGAAAACACGCCTCGTCCTCCATCTCCCCAATTTCCCTGGCTTCGTTCCCACACTTCACTCTGGAGTCCGGGAGCCATGGAGTCACCCTAAAGAAACCCTTCCTAAACTTCAGATCAGCTCGTCAAGAGATTTTTCCCATCCCCGTTACTAATATACCTAATATATTCAGGGGGCCCCGCCTCAGTCAACACGAATTGTAAACCATTTCTCTAATCCCCTCAACAATACCCTTCCCCAAACCTTTTTTCTATCTTAATTAGATATTCTATCCCTTTGGTTTAAAATAGTATTTAATTTCACTTAATGATTTCAACAAAAAATATTAGGATTCCCCAAACAGACATGTTCCCTCTGAATTCTCTCATTCTTTTTTCAAGGGCTTCAGTTTCATCTTTTTGTTGCTTTGTCAAAACACAGCTAATTGACTGTCCTAAAAGTACAATTTTAGTAATTTCTCTCAATGAAGCATCGCCGCCTCCTCTATTAACACTGCCTAATTGGACTTTGAATCCCCAGCCAGCGACTTCACCCATGCTACGGGCCCGGATCACTGCAACAGTAAATATCAGCATCCCAGTTAAATGTAGGTTGGCTCACATTCCCCCAAAATTGGCTTTCTGCTCCTCGGAGTCCAATCTGATGTAATATTACATTAACCATTTTTTTTTTTTTTCTAGGGGAATTGGAGGAACGGAGGAGAAGCTGAAGCGCAGATCTGCATTTCATCTCCTTGGTAAAAGCGCGTTTGCTCCCCGGCGCCGGCGAGGAGGGAGCGCTGCGGATCCGCGGAGCCTGGCGGGAGCCTTTACGGCCTCCCCAGCCTCCCAGCTGTCGTTTCCAAGTTTGTTTCTAGCATCTCTGACTCCGGAGAGCACACCAGGTAAGGAGACGGTAGCGCCGATCCCCGCGCGGCCCCACGGCTCCGGAGGGGTACCGCCACCCCGTCCCCGGCACATCACCCGGAGGTGGATCCCAGGACAACTCTGCCGTGGGCAGCGGAAACCGTTTCCCGTTCTTTCCCCTCCTTCTCCAAAATACAGGCTACATGGCACTTGGCTTTCAACCAACCTTGGCACATACTGGGGGAAGGTTGTCCGGCCACGCCACACCGCGTGCGGTGGCAAATCACCCCCGGTGTTATCTGCGGTGGCTCTAATTATCTTACAGCATCTGCTATTAGAATGCAAGCATCAGGCCAAGCTACAAGTAGAAAACAGAAACAGAACTCGTTGATGCCTGTAATAGGCACCAAAGGCATATAACTCTGCATAATTGCTAATTGTTATTACTATTGCTGTTGATGCCAGAATTGCCCAGAGATGCCTCTTGCTGCTCGCTTCCCTGCGGGATTTGGGAGGGCGCTGAATCCCACCACGGATTCCCTTGGCAGAGACCCGCCCCCCCGGCGAGGGAGGTGGAAGCCACCCCGCGAGCCTGCTGACCCCTTTCAGACAACGTCAGCGCCTGCCGCGCCAGCAGCGAAAATCGCAAGGGACAAAGTTAACTGCAAGTTTAAGTGCGAGATCAAAGCGCCGGAGGATTTACAAGGGACAGGCCTTTGAAGC
>NW_009234048.1:2983-11075 GCF_000690835.1 Fulmarus glacialis | reverse complement strand
GCTCCGGCTTTCAGCTCCGACAGCGAAATCCTCTGGGGCCTAATGAAGCCACTTGACCTCTTGCTACCCCCATTCTCCAGTCTGCAAAAGAGGGTATTAACACTTCTGACATCCAGGCAGTCGAGGGGACTGGGATGGGTTTGACGAGGACTGGCAGGGCTGCCCCAGCCTTCGCTGGGGGGCCAGAGCGGTGCAGCGTAGCAGCACCGTAAGATACCCCGTTATGTAGGGTTTGGAGAGCTCTTTAAGATACAAAACGCTATCAAATGTTTTTTCCCCCTTTGCTGCTGCATACCTTTGCCCTCAGTAGGGATCAGCCACGACCTAAGTCTGTATTTCTGAAATGCACTGGACTTTCAGTCGCTCACACTCAGACGACTCCGCCGTCCACACTGCTGCGGGTGCGAAGCCCTTACAAATCCTACCAAGAAAACCCATTTCTACTCCATACTGACACATCCCACGTACAAATTTCCAGCCAGCCGAGCCCTCGCTCCTCCAAAGCGATTCACCGGGCTGCTTCTCCTTGCCAAAAGCCTGGCGTGGAGGCAGACAGCTGGGGGGGCTGATTTTTAGCGCTGGTCCGGATTTGGTCCCAAGGTGACGGGGCTGTGCAGCACAGCAGAGGGCACTCCAGCCCGCTGCGCCCGCCCGCCCGAGCGCGGAGGACCCCGCTTAAAAGATGTTGCTATCAGCTCTTTCCTTATTGCAGGCAAGTGCTCCAGCGATAAATGTTTTCTTGTAAACATGCCATAGATGGAGGTAGGAGCCAACAAAATGGAGATGCCAGAAGCTTTTTGTCTTCGTGATTTAGTTTCTTATTAGAACATGCTACTGGGAAAGAAAAGATATCATTGATAAGACTGACATTAGAGTCAGCCAGTAAAATTAAAACCCCAAGGACTGGCCTGGCCCTTTCCTTGTCAGGCAGGAATACAGATTCTCTGCCAAACTAACACTTTAAAGTACTCATAAATGTTAGGGGCAAAACTTTCAAATGAAGAAAGATAGGATTTTTGCTGCCTTCAGTTTTGGCAGACCAGTTTCAGATGCTGTAAGGGGCCTGGCTTTCCACCTGAGCACTCGCCCTCCTGCCCCAGAAGAGGCCCCAGCCCCAGGGAGGCACCGGCAGCCGTGGGCTCGGGGCTGGAAGCATCTGGTGTTTCTGCATCCTTCCAAAAAACTTCGATCTAAATGATGCTAGAGAAGGCAAGCCTCGAAGCACCACAAGTGAGCTTGTGGTTGCATCCAGAACTTGAAAGGGCACGTGCACGGGATGTTGATAGAGAAAACCAGTTCACATGCCAGTTCCTCTTGACGTCTGCAGGCTCGTGGAGGTCGAGCAGGAGCTGTCACAAACTCAGAGCTCAGCGGTGTTTGTGGCCAAATCTCCAGTTACTTCTCGGAGCTCAGATAAATGCTCCGTTTTAGTCTCGCCGCCCTCATTCTCCTCTCTTGTTTTTACACAGAGAAAACCTTGCCCAGAAAGCACATTTTTGCACGACAGGGTGAACACTCCGTTCTGTGTCCGGGTCCCTTACCTCAGGGCACAGAGGGTCGAGCTTTTAAATTCAGCCGTCCTGCGCTAACCCTGCTACCAGCAGCGCACACCGAGGCTCCAGCTGACACCAGCCTGGCGTGGACAGACCCGCTCCCCGCGGGCGCCGTGCCGGCGTGGCCAACAGCTCCCGTGGTGCTGTTTGGTGTCGTTTGGACTTGCCTGTGCCCCCCCCGCGCCGCAGGTGCCTCAGCCAGCTCCAGGTCGAACGGGGCTCTGCTGGGAGCGCGGGAGGCTGCACGCTGCAGGGCAGAGCTCTGCACATCTCATCTCGTCTGGCTACCGCTTCGTCTTCTGAGAGTGAAGGGGGAAACAGCAGGTTGATGAGGAAATATGGACCTATCTGTGCGCTGCTCACATATGGGTCTAACTGAGCACCGCTCCTTGTGCTTGTGCGTTTTAGGGACGTGTTTATCTTATAAATAGGCCCTTACAATAATCTTACACAAGCACTTAAAATAGTCTTACAAATAAGCACTTCTGTACGCGTTCAACTATAAGCATGAGGGAGGTGATGAGACTTAAACCCACCTCCGATTTTGCAGCACCAGCCCCGTGGCCACACACCGGGCTGTGAAGCAGCAGCTAGCCGGGCTCACAAGAGGGCTTTCTTAATAAATTCTGATTAATAGAGAACAAGTTCCTCCTCATCCTGCCCCTTTCACGGCCTCTCTAAGACCAGCCGCCCAAGCCCGCTTTGACACGTGTACCACCTGAGTCTTACACCAATGTTACATGTCATTAGCAAAACATAAACCAGCGGTCATATCTTAACGGGAAAAGTTAAATCTCTTTATGCAGTTAAATAAAGATACCTTGTCCAGTCATTAAGAAGTGATTAGCTTATCTAAGAAATAACAGCGCTAGTGCTGTCAGACTGGCACACAAACACTAAAAAGAGCAGGGATCAGATATCACATTAGGCTAATTATAAAGAGAAGAAAAGACAAGCAGAAGCATAAAATAGCCATGTGGACAGTATTTTGCTGGATTTTTTTCTTTGCACGGAAAAGGCTAAACACATTCTGCAAAAGAGAATTTTGAGTATTAAAAAAATTCCTCTTCTGCTTTTATTCATTTAGTGCTGTACGTAAAAAGACAGCGCACATGCGTGCAGTCTTCCAGGTTGTGTGAGCCAGTGGCCAAATCCTGATAAGGACCAACTTTCTTAACCCTAACAGAAACCCTTAAATCTCTGCACAATCAACCTGCAGCACAATTCCAGGTCTTGGAGTCTTTGCACAACAGCAGGAGCAAGGCAGCACAGCCCATCCCGCACACCTCCCGCTCGCCCCCTCGCCGTGGCCGAGTTCCTCCTCCCGCGCAGCCACAGAAGCTCCTGAGCATTTTTGGAGTTTGGGTACACTCAATTTCTTGCCAGTCCTGGTGCGTTCACTAGAGTCACCTTGCCCAGCCCCGAAGTCCAAAGATGCTTAATTTTCACCAGCAAGAAGCTAAGCGCCCTTCCTGTGATTTCTACCCTATTCACACTCCTAGAAAGAAGGTTTACCCCCCACTGCTATCCACCAGCTGGATGGCTTCTACCTGCGTGTCCCCCTTCCCGCCGCGCTCGGTGGCTTCCAGCGCACGAACTGAGCATCGTTTCTGCAGCAACCAGCCCATCCTTGAGCCCCATGAGACAAGATTTACAGGCCGGCTGTCCTGACACCTTATGCATTTCACACCCAGGTTATATTTGGAGAAAAGGCTCAACTTCTAAGACCAGGAGACAAAATCCAATATACCAAGCCAGAAGCTGCCCAAGAGGAAAAAGCTGCAGCAGAAGCCACCAAAGCTCTCAGGTCCTCGCTGGAGAGAGGAGTCTGCTCCTACCAGGGGTGATGGCTGTGGCTGCTCTTCTCCCTGCTCCCAGGTTTGTAAACTACATGAGCCTTTTCTCACTCAAAACACTCAAAAAAGAGGAGTCCTGCTGTCCTTAGGATGCCAAAGACCCAGACTGAAGTCCCTCTTCCGCTCAAATTACAACAGAAATTTGACTCTGTTTTCTGAAGGATGCCCTAAACACTCGTTGCCTTACAGAGCCAGTTCCTTCACCGGGTAGTCCTTGCTCTGCACCCACCCGACCTGCAAGATCCAGTCAGCTTTTTTGGGACACAGGCACTGAGCACCCAGCGGGCCCCAGCCCAGGGGCCACCCTACCACCCATGAACGCTGTCGTGCATGCGGCTGAGCGCCTGCTGCTGGGGCAGCGCACAACCAGCCTGCAGTTACCTGCGACAACGTTGGAAACCTGCAAAAATCTTGGCACTTGAGAGACTTTGGAGGCAGGCAGCTGGGTGCCTGGCGGTGCGAGGAACCTCCAGAATTAAGTGGGGGTTGTGAGGATCTCGATTTTGAATTTAGGCTTAAAACATCAGTTTGGCAGGAGCAGCAGAGATGCAGACGCAGCTGGAAGCAGGCAGCTGCCCACCTTGCTCCAGCACCCAGCTAAGCACAGAGCTGTGCTCCCCCTCCAGCCACGGCCAGAGACAGCCCCCAGCTCTGCAGGGGATGTGCCTCTGCTGAAGAGAGACCCATCCTCTTGTGCCACGGGTCAGGACATGACCCACAACAAAGTTTTCCAACAAAACTGAACTACTGGCCAAATAAGCAGAGGTCAGGACCTACATCTGAATGACCGGTACAGCCAGAAATATCTGGTCACTGTTGGGGGAGAAGGGAGGTGTTTTTCCATTTTTAACACTTGCATCCTTTTTAAAGCTTTTATTTGCCAAAACCTAATATTAATAATGATGGCAGATCCTACTTTCCTTGAGGTAATGCCAATTTTAATGCATTTTTTTTTTACATAACTATAGTGTTATTGAGGAACAAGTAGTAAGTGATAGATACTTTAATGTAATACGAGTCAATATGTATTTATATGTGCTTTATGACTTAATCAATATTGCTACATTAGCAAGAATAAATATGGTGTTTCCTTTTCTGGCCTTGGAAAGAGCAAATAAGGAAAGTCACATTATGAAGTTTAGGAATGAATAAAATCTCTGCATTTTCCAGACAATTCAGTAAATCTCTGACATTCGTTTGTTCTCCAGAGCAGAGCAAATACCTCCCGGGGCAGGGCACTGGGCAGGCGGCACCCAGAGACTCAGATTGTGACTCTGGTTCAAATACATCACAGACAGCTCCCTAAGAGGAATTTAAAAAAAAAGGAAACAGGCCCCAGCACAGAGTGTACGTCCACTCTGGCATCCCAAATCTCAAGATGAAGGGCTTCACACCTTGACCAAGGAAAGGTTTTACCACCGAAGAACCAGAGTGCACAGCTCGCGTTACCCCCATGCTTCTGCACCCAGCACCTTCCCGAGCTGCAGGTAGCCCGGCACCCTAGCAAAAGAGAATGAGAAAGTGCTCCTGATTTAATACGGCTCAACCCATTCACTGCTGCAAAACTCACAGGTTGTGACAGGCATGGGACATCCATTTTTATCATGGACAGAAATTTTTCCACCAATTATTTGTTCTGGGGTACTGGCCTCACCCAATGCAGCAAAGAAGCTCAGCCCCACCAGCAAGATGTTCATCCTACATACCCTACATGTCCATCCTACAGTGGCAGGCCTTTGGCTGGAGCAAACCTGCTGGGGAAGCTCATTCCCAGCTCCTCTCTGCCCTTGCTGCTCCCGAGTTGGAGTTTTGCTCCCGACTCCTCCTTGGGTACGCACCCTGCATAAGCAGTTATCTTTGCATGGTGCAGTGCCGTGTCACCTTGGTCCTGATGGACCAACGCAGGGAGCGAGAGCCAGCATGTGCAAACCGAGTTTGAGCACCTTGATGGGATGCAGGACAAGACTGGCTTCTACTATTTGCTTTGAGAATCCCCAAACTGTGCTGGAAGAGAGAAGCCCACTCCTGTCAGTACTGCCGAGAGCCAAATCCAGGCAGCATCTGAGAAAAAAATAAAGATCACAGTGCCTGTTCCTGCCCCAAAATCCCCCAAATCCAAGCAAGTGATACGTATTTCTACTAGGGCTTCCAAGAACAACAGCACTTCTGGGTGGAGCAGACTATTTAGTGTCGTATTTCTACTAGGGCTTCCAAGAACAACGGCACTTCTGGGTGGAGCAGACTATTTAGCGCTTTTTCTCACTCATAATCTACCCTCTGGGATCTAATGGGATGGATGCAGAGTGATACTGGTCTAAAGAAACAGCGCTGGGAAGCGGCTTACAGTTCAGCCTTCTCTAATGGCACTGGAAATGGCTCGAGCTCCAGCTCTTAAGGCTAATGTTTCCAACACCCCTGAAGGGCTTTGTCTTCAAGACCCCGGTGAGACTCCTAGCCAGGTACGTTCCAGGAGTTTAAGGCAGGATCCTAATTTATCTCATCTGACTAAAGACAGAGCGGGTCTCGGCAGTGACCGGTGTCCCTCCATGTCACCCAGCACACCTCCTGCCCACGTGGCTACAGAGGGTCGTTCATTTAAAAACCTCCTTCCAACATCAGAAGACCTCTGTCTGAGATGGACGATTCAGTGCCTTCCCTCACCAACACTCACCCGACCAGCAGCAACCAGCCCAACTCCACGAGGACTCCTCCATCTTCGCTTCTGGTCGGCCGTGGGCTCAGCCTTTGGCAGAGGCTGTCCCTGTGCCGCACGGGGCCGAGCTGCAAGGTGAACCTGAGATGTTTGTGACTTGAGATACCATCTGCTGTGCTCCTCTAGAGGGATTAACCTCTGGAAATTCAGCTCCTGCTTATTACTTCTACCTTTGGCTGGAGCCAAGCTGGTTCTGCCTCCATCCTCCACCGTTGGCCTTCTGAGCTACTCAAAACATGGGCTTTTTCCCTAGAGCCGGGCTAGAAGGTTGTGTCCTGCAATGCTGAAGCTCCTGCTGGACCCCCTTGGGCCGGCCGTGGTTTGCGTCTCCCCGGCAGGAGCTGCCTGCTCACATCCCGGTGGCACCAACTGAATTAAATGCAGCCTCTTCCACCGCGGTGGGCTTCTCCGTCCCCTCCCACCATGGCAGGATAACCCCCCAGGGCTATCCTCTTGCCATTCTGGATTTACCCTGGTTTCCGTGGGGTCAGAGCCTGACCTTAGAGATCACTGAGCTGGGACTCACGTAAGGACAGGAGCAGGAAAAAAAAACCTCCTCTATCCTCAATTCGGAGGGTTTGGCAGCATTTGTTTATTTTTAACGGATCGCCGCCGCCACATTTCAGACCTTTTCCTGTTGTGATCGTTAGAACTTTTAACTGGATCATAAATCTTTTATTAACATTTGGTATTATACTAATTAAAACTGTTCCATATATGTATTATTAATTTCTCCAGCACTTCTTGCGAGGGTGACGTTTTTAGCTGGCTTAGCAGAATGCACCATAGTAAATAAGGAGAAACTCATTTCCAGGCAATTAGGCTTGCAGAAAAATAAGTTTCTTAATGGAGGGCACGATCATTACAAATTTTACCTAAATAAACAGGGTTTCTTAATGGTAACTCTTCAAGCTAAGTAAACAGATTGGTGTGGTAATGTCCTAAGCAATACTTAAATGTAACTGTTTAATAAATTGGTAAATTACTCATTTCATCTTAGAACAAAATGGTAATACTGTAGTAATAACCTAGTATATATTCTGTAAATATGAAGCATTATCACTTTAGCTCTGAAGAAATCACCACAGTGATATGTCAGCATTGATCTAAAACTGCAGCATTTTATCTCAAGTTTATTACCCATTTTTGAGAATCGCTGAGATTTTCAGAGCATAATGGCAATAAAAGAAGAATTTAAAAAGCGCTTAAATGTGCATAAGTTAATCAGAGGTATCCTCGGGGGGAAAAGGAAATTTGGTAAAACATGAATTATAAGCATCATTTAAACTTACTTTGGACACTAGAGATAATAAATGGCACCATAATTTAGAAATAGCTTTTAACATCAATGACTGTAAGTAGCACTTTACTGTTCATAAGAATTGCAAAGCAACGGTGCTGAGGCCAATTTTATTAGCCATTTTTTTCTTTATAAAAGCAATCCAACCATTTCCAAACTGAGCAGACAGGAACAAGAGTTACGTGTTAATATGCAAAATGCATTTGAGTTTTTTTTAAAATAGCCAGCAATAAATTTACCAAAAGATACAGTCTGGAGACAATTGAAAGATCATTGAAGAAGAATAAAGCTTTCTCAGAGTTTACATATTTGGGAAAAGCAGATAAGAGGAGGAAAAGGAGGGAGAGAAAATCGCCCATACATCCCTATTTACTGGGGAATGTCGCGGCACTTCCGAAGCGAAGGGGAGCGGCAGTAAATCAGAGGGAGGCAGCGCCGGGGGAACAAGGCTTCTCCTTGCTAACTTTTCACGACAGACAAAGCGTCCGAGGATCACAGCGGTCCGTACAATACCCCATTAACACGCCTCCTTTCCCAGCGACAGAACAGCCTACAATGCATCTTTCAGAGCTATCAGTTATCAGCCCTCGCACCAATAAATTTGGGCCAGGCAGGACAAGAGCCCCTTTGACCGAGCGGCAGCACCCGCGTTATTTGGGGGGAGCTCCCG
>NW_009234048.1:275-2952 GCF_000690835.1 Fulmarus glacialis | reverse complement strand
GGGCCGTCGGGGGCTGTGTGGGTGGGGGGGGGGGCGATGCCGCACCCGAGCCTGGCCCTGGGGAGCAGCGACCCGGCCCCCCGGATCTCCCTGCAGGACCTTCTTCCGACAGCCAGCCCCCCGTGCCGTGCCGGCGGGCAGCCAGCAGAATAGATGCGAAGGCAGGCTCTACCCTGGCAGTGCCGGGCGTGCGCCCTCCCGGGATTGGCAAACAAACTGAGCTGAAGAATTAAAATTTATTTTAATTGTTTTCAGGCTAATCCTGTGACTCGAGAATAAGAGAGATTAATATTCTTGAGGCTTTCCGTGTCTGAAGCATCTGAGATCCTTGACACATGAAGTAGCCCTGCTTGGCAGAATGGGTTGTTAACTCGGAAACTCAGGAGAAAGCAAATATCTATATTTTAATTATTTCACTCCTGGCCACTTTAGCGTAATCAAGATCTAACTACAGTCGTTATCCCACATTGCCAAACCGGCTCCTCCATGCTTTCAGAGCTGCTGGGAGTCTTAGCTCTCCAGTTTGTCCCCCAATAGTTTCTGGGATGTGATGTGGTTATGCACCATCCCTAAGATAAAATAAGAATAAGGTCACTTGTATTATTTCCTGGGGAAACAAATTCAAGCCATACTATTAACAGACTGTTGCTAATTTTGTGTCGATGCTGGGAAGATTAATTCAACCACTAAAAGAAGAGCCTCAGCACAGAGACTGAAGCTGTACAACAGAATATGTAAGACGGGGGGAAGCGTCACACTGATTCATGAGAGCATCCTCTGCTCCGGGACTTTGCCTTGGCCTCCAGCGAAGCACATTTCCAGCGGGAGAGACCTCTCTGGAAGTAAAGAGAGAGGATGGGAGCACTTTCTGTTAGGTTGAACAAAGGGAAAACCAGGAGGTGAAGCAAATCTGCGTCTCCTCTGTAGGACTCTGAAATGGCAGCATCGAGCAAACGAGTGTGCCACCGGTTCCAATGGCTAGAAACTAAAATGAGACAAATTCAGGCAAAAAAAAACGGGAGCAAGAGATCCATTTTTACTGTGACTGTGATTAGGCACTTAAATTTTAAATCGATTCGCCATCATCAGGAATGTTTCATTCAAGACTGGATTACTTTTTAAACGACATCTCTAGCTCAAATAAGGCTTTCTTCAGGAGAAATGTAATACCTGCGTTATTAGGCACTGAATTAAGATGAACTTGCCATGGAACAACGATATTTTAATTTACTCTTCATAATTAAAAGCAAAGCTCTAAATACCTTAGGCTGATTTGTTTTAAGCATCCATTTAAACCTTCCTGTTGTTTTAAGTGGACATCTTAAAACACCAGCGGTAGGTACCAAAAAACTTCTAACACTGAGATTCCTTGAAATCTGGCAACGCATTTTTAATTAGAGAACTCGGGTGCTGGGCTCTGTGAGTTGGGAAAGCTCAGCTGAAGGAGTGAGTCTTGCAGCCCTTTTTAAGACTGGTTTAAGACGGGAGACTGGGGTGGACAGGAGGACGGACAGACAGACAGGCTTCCCAGAGATGCCGTGCCCCCAGGAAAGGTGCTGCACCGCCTTCAGCTCCCGGCAGCAGCGACTCCTGTGAAACCAGCTCTGCCGTACAGTATCTGGCACCAAAATGAGCAGCGTGGAGCTTGGCTTTTGCATGAAGACAGCAACATTTCCAGCTACTCTTTTTGCTTCCACGTTAGTAGATATTTTGGCTTGTCGCATCAGAAGCAAGCCTAGTATTTTAATGCAACTACAGAACCGGTATCTTTGCGTTCAGGTCCGTGTTTACTCACTGCATCTGCAAACAGTACAGACCGAAGGGATCATCTCCAGCACTGCACTCGAGCGGCACACAAAGCCCACGCGGGGGGGGTTAGGTGCAAGCCCAGCTAGCCAAAAATGTACAGCTCAGCCTGTCCTCTTAGCGAAATCTGCAATCCCGCTGCCTTTCCCGGCTCCCCACACACGGCTGTCGGTCTAGACAAGCATTTGTACACACAATCAGGAAAACTAAATGCATGCAGTTATGAAGATGAAAGCTCAAACCAGAAACGTGCGCTGAAGCATTTGGCAACGAGCAGGATTGTTAAATGGTACCCGTGAGCCAGATTTTCAGTAAATCAGAACAGCTCTATGAATGCTCTGTCCCAGCATACGAGTAATTATCAAAGAGCTCAGAAAACAGACTTGTACCGCAAACATCAGGACGCGGCGAGTTCCTCGAGCTACCCCCGATCAGACAGACCTTGTTGTTCCTAGCGGGCACTTGCAGAGAGAGAGGAGAAAAAAATTCCCTACCGGCTCTCCCTGAGTTACGGCAGGGCCGAGCAGAAGTGAACGAGTTTATTGGTGTTATTCTGAATTGACTTTGGCCTCTACACCAGAGCTGACTGCTGCGCGAGTACTTACTTAGCACAGGCGCGGGAGGCTGTGATCCTCGGCTGCTTTCAATCGCTCTCAGTCCATTCACTCCCCGGCAAGAACGATGCCAATTCAGATCAACCCCTATTGTACAATAATGACATTCAGATAGCACAAGCCAAGTGCTGAGAGCAGCTGAGCTCTCCCACTGCCTGGTGGGTTCAGGAAGAGTTACAGGTGTAGGATTTGGCTTGGCTGCTTTGTTTTTTCCTCATCTATTTTCATACATGTTTGAGCCTTCCGTCACACATTGC
>NW_009234048.1:0-244 GCF_000690835.1 Fulmarus glacialis | reverse complement strand
CAAAAATTATCTTAAAACAGATTTATTTTTTCGTAATGAAGGAAAAAAAAAAATGTACTGCTCTCTAACCAAGCGAAATCTATAGAAGGTAAAAGCACAGCCCTTCCACAGCTACTTCAAGAGCCCCCCTTCGATACAAACCCCGGTGGCGGGTGTCGACCCCTCGCCCTACCTGGGGGCACCCCACCGGCCACCCTCCCCTGAGGCCAGGATGCAGCGGAGCGTCCACGGCGGCGGCGGCCCC
>NW_009234047.1:25412-25772 GCF_000690835.1 Fulmarus glacialis | reverse complement strand
AGGGGCTTGAGGGGAACGGCTGCGGCCCTGGGTCAGCTCTGGGCCGCTTAATAAACCTCAGTGGCGGAACAGCACGCGGGACCCTCCAGAGCTGGCAGGTAAAATATAACCGTGTATCTATAACGGTTTTTTTCCTCAGATTTAAAATATTTTTCTGCCAGAATAGCGGCACAGCTAAGCTGTCATTTAAAAAGAAAAACTCTACCACGTGGCTGTTGGTAAAGGTTGAACGTTGAATTCAGCTGCGCAGGTGCTGAGAATCATCCGAAGGAGGCTGGTCTCTGTTTTAGCTGGACAGACATCGAAATACTGCCCTGCTTTCCCTGCCAAAGTGCTTGAAAGGAATTGAGATTTTTTTAA
>NW_009234047.1:14500-25381 GCF_000690835.1 Fulmarus glacialis | reverse complement strand
AAAAAGGCAACTGGCTAAAGATTTTCCAAATCCTAAATAGCAGCTAGCTGTTTATTAGGAGCCCAACCAACCTCGGTGACTGTTATTTCTTTGCTATTATTTCTTTGCTATTATTGATTCTTCAACAGAATCAGTTGTTTAAATAGAAGCTTTATGACATGCTGTGCTTATGTTTAGTTCCAGGGAGTAAGGCCCTTCATCTGTCCTTCTCATGAATTAAATCAGAGCTTAAGAAAAGTAGTGTTTCTTCTGCTAAATTAGGGACTCTGAATCATTAACAATTCCCCACTATCTGAGTTTGTATTTCCTGCTAACACCTCTCTAATTCGATTACTAATGACAATAAGGTAGCTTCCTGTTTCCAGCCTCAACATTTTCCTTCCACAGATGTTCTGCAAGTTACTTTCTGGAACTCTTTTCAAACATATTTTACAAGTACTTCATATCTCTGCTCACCTGCAGGTGATACTGGAGTTGCAAAGCCTCTTCTCTCTGAGACAACCTAAAAAGGCAAAGCTGTGATATTCAGGCTTTATGGAAAACGTAAGATGCCTTTTTCCCCAGAAAGCATCTTGAGTCCATATACCCTCCTGAACATTACATAATACAGAGCAGGGTCAAGAACTTTTCTGCTGCTGAAATGAGTCATAGTAGCAATTAGATGTAAAAAAAAAACCCCAAAACATTTCATTTCGAATTGCTGCTGCTTGCAAAATAATCTTGCAGCTGATAGTAAGTGGAAGATCCGTTTGCCAGCTGTGAAGAAGTTTAAGGCTCTAGCTGTTTTTGCAGAGAAATTCTAAAGTTGCTGTAAATAGCAGCTTCACAAAGTATAAATGTAAATGCACTTTTTCAATTTTCATATTTCTTAGTTCTGATGTGACACAACCAAACTGGGGGACAAATGAAATTTTAAATACCTGTGCTCTGTCAATTTATTCCAATATAAATGGAGTTACTTTTTTTTTTTCTTTTGAAGGATAATGTGCTTTTTCAGGGAAGATTTTCACTAAAAAGGCACTCCCTGTCTAAAGCAGCAAAACCAAGTTTACCTTCTGCCACCCTGTTGTGCCCTGGAGTGTTTGAGCTCATGAATCTTCAAATTACCAGTACAGTGTTAGATATCTGAAATACAGCAGCAAAAATCCAGCAGCAGGCAAAAGTCCACTGGTGAAATCATATATAACAGGAAATTGTTGAACATCAGTAGCCTGCTTCTGGTAGGGAATATAGACTAGCAATTATATGGCAAGATAGCTTAAAAAAAAAACCCAAACCAAACAAGTTTTGCACAAATATTTAGAAAAGCTTTACATTGACTAGATGAGATGATTTGCTTTTACTGTGACAGGTTAAAAGAGCGAGCTTCTGCAACTTTATTTTAAATAATCTTAACCAAGAACAACTTGAACGCATTTTTTTTGAATGAAGGCATAATACTTGGCTGTAGTGCAGGTTTGGATTCAATAATTTAGTGAACAGTAATGGCCTAAGTCTGTACGATGTGATATAGTAGCTGATAGAAAAGCGATCAGAAGACATGTCAGAGCATCTTTCCCCACATGCAGAAGTTTCTTGGACTATGGGCCATATACATGCAAGTGAGTGAAAGAGAAAGCTGGCAACTCATTTAGCAGCCTAGAGAGCTTGAGATGGTGTTGCCACAAAGCCTTTAGGCAAAGTGGGTACTAAAACTGAACGCTTTTACAGTACTAAAGCACTAGGGAGGAAGAAAGAAGGCAGGATGAAAAGAGAGGGATAGGGTAACCTTTCCATCATCTGGTTTAACTGATGCCTCTTTAGGGGCAAGAGAAAAGGACATAAGGCAACAGTGAGCAACAGTCTCATGTCCCATACAAAGCATCTGGAGAAGATGAGTTGTTGAATAGATTTGGAGAACCCCTATGGGAAGAAAAGTAATATCGCCAGAAACAGATTACAACACTCAGCTGACAGATTGGTTTGGTGGATATTCGAAAGGACTTCAAATAAAAGATCCTTGTCCAAAAGCTCTTAAGTAATATAAGCTACCACAGGATCAGAGGACAGTATCCTCACAGGGACAGAGAGCTGATTAAAAGACAGAAATCACAGGGTATGGAATAAAAGATGTTTTCACACTAGTGGGAGGTCAACAGTGGAGTCAAAGAAGATTTGTGCTGGGGTCTATACTCCTCAACAGTATTTTAAAAAAAGAAATAGAGGGAGGTGAGAATTTGCTGGAGGTTAGTCAAGGTTGTAAGAAAGAGGAATGACAGGTGAACTTCTAATGTTGAGTGACTGGGCAGTGTAATAGCAAATTATATCCAGCACAGGTAAATAGGGTAATGTACACACTGGGGAAGAAACAACAATCCCGGTTTTTCATGTGAAGTGAATGACTTAACTTACCACTCACTTATTAGATCCTGGCATTGTAATTGTTCTTTATATAATCATCTCAGTAACAAAAAAGGCAAACTGTTCCAACTAAAAGATAATAGCACACCATAAGTTATTACAAGGACCCTGTAAATACCCAAGTTTTGAATACAGTGCGTGGAATGGAACTACCTGTAGATCCAGCAAAGCTTTGGGAAAGGACAATACAAACAATCAGGGGTATCTGCTAGTTGCCCTCTAAAGGAGTAACTGAATTGTTTAAAACTGAACAAGCTGTTCGAGAGGTGACTGGGATGAAGGTGGAGAAGGGAAGAGACATGACAGACATCAGTAAAAGCTGAGTGGCTTGGAGAACAGCTGCAGCAAAAGTTTTCCAGCTTCTGCAGCTGCTGGTGAGGCCAGAGTGATGAAGGCTGCATTCCTGACAGCGTTCATCTCCAGCTGTGCCTTCCAGGCCCTCCAGCAGAGGTCAGGGAAGGCAGCTGGTAGCAGCAGCTCAAGACCACAGTCAAGTTTCATGCCATCCTAATGAATGCAGTGACTCCATCTACTGATAAAGCAGTTTCCAGAGGAACTTAAATAAGCAGATAGAATCTTTGTATGAACAGAATATAGAATATGCTATAGAATATTTAGGGTAACATTTCTTTTTCCCCAGAAACTGTACCACAGTGCAACTTTGTCACTTTATAAATGGCACTTCAAAGCACGGGAGGAGCACAAAAACTACAGACAAAAAATAGCTTTAACAGAAGGGACTGGAATAGTTAAGAGGAGAGATGGGTTTTACTTAAATACCTTTCTGAGAAAAGTTAGTATGGAAGAGTACTCGCTGCATCTTAAGACCGGTTACTTTTACAGGTAAAGAGCATAGTTTTTTGAAAGATTGTTGTCAAGATTTGCAATAGCTAGCAATTAATTTGAATACTTCAAAATATTTTAAAGCTATAAAGCCCATAACACAGAGTTCTTGATGCCTGGTCTGTTTGTTTCAAGACTGCTCACTAGTCGGTACAAAAATATTCCAGGACAGTTCCTCTTCCTCTCCTCCCCACCACCCAACAAAACGGAGGATTTCTGAGAAAAGGCTTGTAACTTCAAGGAAAACAAACAAACAGACCTCACTCTCCTCAGTTGTCAGACACCCATGGCATTTATGACAGCAGCCCAACTCACAATTTATATTAGAAATCTTCTGAGTTACACAGTTTATGAAGCATCTGAGGAATATTCTGTATCTGATTTCAGAAGGAAACAGCTGGACTGCAAAAAAATGCACATGACAAGTCGTAAATGACATAACTCAAATAGTGCACGTTTATTCTGAACAGTATTTCTAAAGAGTTTGAGAAAAACAAAAACATGCTCCTGATGTACAAGGGCAATGATATAGATTAAAAATGGACCATCTTATTGTAAAGAATTTGCTCCCCCTGCAACTTAACTTGTAACATGGAGAATGCATCTGTAAACTGCATACAGCATACCTCTGACTAAATCTTAACTCAAGAGACCAGGGGTGGTCTTAGCCAAATTAATCAGGAAGCAGTTGCAGATTCAAAAGAAACATCCAAGTCAGCAAACACTTTACAAAACACAGACTTTGTGCATAGCAGCTGACCCTGGATTACAACATGGGGGAGAATAAAACAATTTGGGGGATCAAATTTTTACTAGACGCAGGGCACCATCAAGAATTAACAAAATATCACATAAGTTTGTTTCAATTGTAACAGTATGTCATATTTAGTTGGCAGGTTTAACCATTAGCTGCATCATGTAAACTCAGCCAGTTTCTGTATACACAAAATAAAATCTCTCCCTTCCCCCTCCCAAAAATGAGGAATACCTCTCCTGGATGATTCTTCTTCCCCTGTACCATGGTTTCCTCTAGTAGGAGTCTTTTTGTAGGTAGTATCTTCATACTTCAACCGATGTGTGACAAAACCAGTTGCAGAGATTCATGAATAACTCATATATACACAATTTACACTCTAAAGCTGTTAGTCTTGCTAGATCTTCATCCAGAACAGGAAGTGCTGGTGGGTTTTTTCCTCCACTGAAACTCCGAACTTTGAAAAAATTTAGTTGTTCATAAGCTGCTATTTTCAAGCTAAAAGGAGGTCCTGCTGCAGCAACAAACAAAATAACTGAAGTTCTCTGCAGTAAGCCCATACTTCACACAGTTTCAGTGTCTCTGGGTAACAGCACTAAGGTACAGCATTCTCCTGCCACACTCAACACGGCTGATATACTAATAAAATACAACTGTTTGTCATTCAGAACTACTGACCTTCACTCGCCCTTATCCATGTACAGGGAACACAGCTTTCTATGAGATTTAGATTAAACCTTGTGTTCAAGATTCAACAACCGTTTTCCAGGATTAACCTGGGAAAAGGAGTCTTATATTTGTGGTTACTCTCTCTTCCACCTCCTACAAGACATTTTATCAGAAGTTACAATGAGGCAGGTTTGCTGTGGAATAGGAGCTTTAAGAATTGTTTTCAGGGATACATTCATAGAATGATGGCAGCCCAAAGCAAAAAGAGACAGAAACAAAGGTTAATCCAAGTAAGTTCAGACATCAGACTCGTACTTTTAAACCTGAAGGAAAACTGTCTGTGAAACACACCGATTTGTGGAAGCCTACGACAACAGCAAATCCTAAGAGTTCATATCCCCACACCCATCTACCCAACCCAAACACTTACCATTTAATTCTAGAAGAATGAAGAGCACTTTGCTTGGCACCAGAGGCAGCTATGGTCTGAGTTACAGCTGTGCTGCACAAACATCCTCAAATACAATACTATCTCTCTCCTCCACATACTTCGCTTGGTTTGGTCTACAGATGGCCGGGGAAACTATGTTGGCATATGACAAGCTAATTGTGCTTCAATACATCCCCTTCTAGAAAGATGCCAGAACTGCCAACGTAACCAGTGCGAGCAGGTCCTAGCAGTACTAAAAATAAGCTTTTGTCAAAACTAGGCTGCCTCTGGCCAAGGAAACCATTTGCATCTTTCTAGCCAGAGTCTGCCACCAAGTGTTGCAAACACAGGTGCTCAGGCCATGCAGAAGGGCTTTTGTTGTTAGCGATCTGCCCATCCCCAAGACTCAATTAGTGCAAACCCAGCAAATAGAATAGCCGTTTTCCAGCATAGGTCTCTCAAGATGCACTCCAACAAACACTACACACCTCTGGGAAAGAAGGAGTAATTCTGGAGCAGCTCGTATAGTCACCCCTCGAGTATCAAAGACCACATAATGTGCAATGAGGGGTGCTGTCCCTTGCCTCACCACAACTCCCATCTTGAAATCCTTGGTTCCCAAGTCACCCTCGAATGACTGGACAGCACCTATTAACCAGATGTATGCTGCAACACGCACTATAGGTTGGAGGATTTCAAAGCAGATGAATTCAAGATGCAGATTTAAACTTTAAAAAACAAACAGGAAAGGAATGCAGTTCAATATCTACTTGGAGAACGGGGCAGGTTGGTGTTGTCTTAGCTCAGTGCACTTTCCCAGGTGCTTGGAGAAGAGTCCAAGCTCAAGTTGGTGTTTGTATTGGCATACATAAAATCGCTGGCAACAGTGCATAGAAAGGAGCACTGATATTCACGCAAACAAAGCATGAAAGGATGCAAAGCAGAGCTTAGTAGAGTTTACTGTAGCTTTGAGATTACAGTACTAGGAAGAAGCCAGCCAGCCTATTTTCCAAACCCATAAAATGCTCTAATACATGCCGCTTTCTCTGGTGCTCCATGAACACCCTCTCACGAGAGGAGAACTGCATTATTACCACTGAACGGGAAAAGGGGAAAAGAATCTTCAAAGGAGCAAACTGTGCAGTTCTTAACCACCTCCTCCCGAAGGAGCACATAAACACAGCAAGCCAAGCCAATCCCAAGCAAATCCAGGAGACCCCTGCGAAGCTATGTGATTAGGGTCAGATTTGTGTTTGCCTTCTCAGCCTTACTGCCTGGTCTCCTCACCCCTTGCCTCATCTCAGATTTGTCACCACAGATTTAGTAGCTGTAGCAAATTTATCTGGAGACAGGTGCTTGTCTTATGTGATCAAAGCTGGTAAGGTGGTCACCGTCACTTTTCCCATCCCAACAACACAGATAAAACTAACTCTCAATGAGCCCTACAGCATTTCACCCATTTTTAAAGCAAGGGTCTTGCCTCAGGATTCATATTTTTACAAGGTCACTCTTGCCAACACCAGATCTAGCTCTTACTCTGGCAGAATTCTGCTGGGAGTTGGGTAAATGAAAAAAAGAAAAAACAAAGACCACTCTAAACCCTCCTCTCAGTCAGTTAAGAAGTGTAGCACCAGCTTGGGTGAGAAGTATTTAAAAAAAGCATTCAAAAAGATCAGCCCAGGCAGAGTGAAAAGGTATGGTAAAGTAGCCCGCCCTTCTCAGCAAAAGGTGGAGGAAAAAGCCATACTCAAAAATATTGGGAAGAACTAAACATACTTTTTTGAGGTGGGGGAATTAAAAGGAAAAGTGGGAAGTACTGAAGTAACATTCAAAGGTTGGGGGGGAGTTAAGTACCCTGTAGGTTATAAAAAACACAATAATGTAGGAGTCAAAGGACAAGATACTGCTTTTCCTTTTTTCCCCCCATTGGATTTACATTCTGCTTACTGAAAGAGATAATTCTGAAGGAAACTTGTCATCAGGATAACCTGCTCAAGCCCTCCACACCTCAAACTTAAGAGCTCTGCACACCTTTTCCCACCCCAAAAAAACCCCCAAAACCCCAAACAAACAAAAAAAAAAACCACAACACAGAAAGAAGAGCTCAAAAAAAAAAAAAAAACAAACAACCAAACCCAAACATGATTGGACAATCCTTGGAAGAAGCATTACATTTTGTTGGAGAGAGGTCAAGGAAAAAAAATTAAGAGGATGAAGGGGTGGAGTTAAAAAAAAAAAAATCAAGAGGCCTCTCTTTCCTTATTTGGCGACAAGCAAGTGCAAGAAAGTGTTCGTTGGGGTTTTGTTCAGTTGTCGGTCTTTTGCACATCTGCGTTCTGGCCAAGACAAGGGGCTTTAAGGTTTTTCTGCAGCACATGAGCATCTGCGGGCTCTATCCTCTTGTAGTAGTTTTTCTTCGTCTCAATGATCTCAAAGCCAAACTTTCTGTAGAAGTCAATTGCGGACTCATTGCTGATCTGGACATGCCTGGGACAGAAAGGAGAATAGAGACACAGGTATCAGAACCTTCTGTGGTACAGTATTCTGCCTCCACACTCAGAACGGTCAAAGACAAGATAAGAAAAGGAGCTATCTAGGTAGAGACAGGAACGATGGTGTAAGTTCAGGACTGGAAATTTTGGTCTTCCAAATCAGTCCTGAGCTAACACAGCTCCTGGATGGACTGTGGCTATCATTCTGAGAAGTGGCAAATGTTTCCCCTCAGTAAAGCTCTTTTAAGGAACACAAATAGCAGAGAGACTCTGAAGCATTACTAGCTCAGTAATTTCAATTTTTCTTAATCTGGAAGTGACAGATATTTTGTGGAAATATATAACAAAGTTTCACTGTAGAGCCAATTTTAACTTCCTGTAGTGACGCTTTTTAGATGACCAAAACATTGTCTGAGTGATGTTCCCTACATGCTGCAACACAAAACTGGCAATGGTGTTTGATACGATTTTAACTCCTTGCTCACTTCTAACTACCCCTCTCTCCTCACGAAAAGCTGTAACAGCACAAAGAAGCCCTATGGGCTTACAAAGTCCTTTTCCCTTGTATCTATCTCCCCCAGAGTTTTACAGATCTTGCTAGCATATTTCAAGAATTTCAAGGCCTCCAAAACAAACAGCCATCAGTTCTTCATTCTAAGCAACTAGGACATTTATTTGCACAAATTTTATCCAAAAAAAAAAAGTTTGGCTCAGCAAAAGGCATTCATTAAACACTCCCAAGATTCAGTGGACACTGCACAAGCTCATGAATCACTTTGTCATGACAACTTGCTGCATAACCATAGAACCAAAGCAACTCTGAAAGCAACAGCAGAACAAACCAAAAGATCTTAGTGTTAAGCCCAATAAACACCAAATAGCTAAAAGGAAACTTCATAATAATGAAAGATTTAGCCACTGATATCAAATTGGGTGCTAAGCTGCATAATATGTTCAGATAGAAGATGCACAAGCAACAGACATAGTAATAAAATCAATGGGCCACTGAAAGAACTTTGTTATGCCAACTTCGGGGGCTATTTATTGTCATCCCAGAAACCTACTCTGAGAAGTGGAAAGACGGACTATGAAGGATTTGTTTTTTGCATTAAAAACAGCACGCAGGTCCTTCACTGTGCACACAGTGCAAAAGCAAAAAGGAAAGCCTGTGCCAACTAGCAGGCATTTGAGAGAGACTTCATTACCAGTTCTTCTGAGGCAGCAGAGCAGGAATACAAGCCAAAAGCAGCTTTACTCAAACTCCTCTTTAAAACACCTGTTCCTCTTACAGAGATGGCACAAAGCTACAACAGTAGAGGTCTTGGAAGACTTTGCATCTCCTTGGCAGGGGTGGACTAAACTTGAGGAGAAAGTCACTCCATTTATAGTGATACCTGTGTACAAAACACTCCTCACTAAGCATCTTCAACAGTCCTGGCAAGAGTTCAGGGTGCAGTTCTGTGGCAGCGTAAGTCAGTCCAAGCCGTACCTGCTATGGGACTCTCCCTACCAGTGCACTCTGCTTGTGCTGGTATAAGCAAGCAGTGATGGACAAGGAAGAAGCTGGCTCAGAGAAGTGATCTGGCCAAAAACTGCATCAGCTCACTTGGTACTCACACAGACACCAATGCACAGGAAGAAGCAGAAGTGTGCAGCCAGCAGCGAAGGGGAAGCAAAGCTTTGGCACCTATGGATTTCAGGCTCTATTTCCATGGGGATCTATTAGGATGGTGGTGCTCTTTTAAGCAGCCCTGTCCTCTACCCCAGTGCTTGTTCTCATGTCTGCATCATGCCAAGTGCTTATGTAGACGTGCAGTTGATGAAAAAAAAAAAACACCTCAAACCCCCCAAAACCACACTAAAACCAAAAACAACACCCAGAAACAAAACCAAAAACAGTTTCCCCAGCTGAGTCAGGTCATTGATCTAGTTTACTGTGTTGTTGCACAAACAGCTGACCTGGCACAGTGCAAGAATGGAAATAAGCAGTTGGGCCTTGCTACTGAATGAGAACCTAGAGTGCTTGCAAGCACTTCTGATCTGATGTTCTAACCTACACAGTACCGTCATAAAAGACAGACAGCAAATGTATCAAAACTGCATGCAAGACTTGCAGTATTTTCCATTCTGAGGACGACACTGTATGATAAAAAAATTCTTTTACGAGAATTTTTTTAGTCATACAGCGTAATTCTGCTATAGAACATCATTTTGTAACTAAACTACTTTCAAATTCCACAAATTTGCAGAAGCCCTTCTAAAGCAAGCACACAAGCTTTTGGTTTTCTCAGCATCACACAGCAAGCCCAGAATATAACCCCTAGCTTTCTTGCTATCTCTTACAAGATGTCCCATGACCCCACTGAAATACATACTAAAATGCTCTTGAATGTCCCTCCCTTTGCTCCCATACATGCCTCTATCATCTCTCAAAAAATGCATGAGTAACTCATTTACTTACAGATAGATGTTGTCAAAAGTGCCATCTTTTTCACAGATGTTTAAGACATGATTCAACATTTTAGTTCCTGCCGAAAGGTAAAGAGATACTTAAGAAAAACCAGAAGTGCATGATCAAGTCTGTACTTAGCTAAGGGCTTTCTTGAGGAGAGGCAGGTTAACTATAGGTAGGCTAAAATGACAGAGGTTGTGAAAACTAGAAAAGGCAAATGAAACATGGTGTGTAAGAATTTCACTATCTTTCTGACTGCCTACAAAATTTAATTCATTGTTTCTTTGGAGAAAAAAAACCCCAACGGCCTAGAAGCATAAGTATAAAGCAGCTTATTTAAATACCAGCTTCAATCTTTCAAACTCACCTCAAAATATGGTCAAAATGTATAAAGCAGTGAGAGCATTGGTTAAGTTTTTCTAATAAAGGCCTAGTACAGTAATTTAAAATAGTTATCTTTTCATTCCAGTTTGTCAGAGCAAATAGGTTACCGTAAGGTCTTGATTAATCTGGCCTATGGATTTGCAACATGGAGAAAAGAACTAACTGCAGTACAGACAGAAAGCAGGTACTACCCCTGAGCAGCAATAATCAGTAGTGATAAAGACAAAATAAATAGAAAAAACCTTCATTTGGAAGAGTGAAGAGAGAAACCTATGAAGGAATGTTGTGTTCTACTTGCATACTGGCTGCATACCTCTGACAAATTATTTCATATCTCTGTGCATTAATTTTCACATTTGTAGAATCAGAGTATTTACATCACAGTATGATAACGTGATTAAGATTAAAATAATCTGAAATCCTGAATTAGAAAGTTCTACAAAAAGTCCATTTCTGA
>NW_009234047.1:0-14484 GCF_000690835.1 Fulmarus glacialis | reverse complement strand
TTCCCCAAAGTCCCTTCCAAAGAAATCAGTGGTCTGAAAGTGCACTATCTTGGTTAAAAATCTGAAAGAGCATTTAGAAAGCTGCACAGCAATCTGGTTTCTTTGGTGACTCAGATACAAAAGAAATCCTCCTTACCTATTCCTAGCCTTCGGTAGGGTGCCAGGCATCCGAGTGTCATTATGTACAGTCTCTTCTGGTTCTGGGAGTGATCCACCCTACAGCACACTGCTCCCACTGCAATATCATTGAAATACGCTGCCAGGGAGGGAAACAAAGTGTTATCAGTCACAAGCCTCAAACTGTACATACAGCTCCTTCATTTATGCCCTGTATCTTCCTTCCTTCCCTCTTGCTAATTCTCCCATCCAGATAAATCACAGATTGTGGCTAACACTAAGTGAAGTTACCAGCAGTGCTCTGACACAGTGGTTGGCTTATTACAGTTCAAACCAACTAGCAATGACATCAGGAGGTAAGCTGGCAGCACACATCTCTCAAGTTTTCTGCTGTAACAGAAAACATGCCTATTCCCAGTAAAACTGAATTTATTTAGAACACAAACCCTCTGAGGTTGGGACTGTGGCTTTTTTGAGGTTCCCAAAAGTTATTTTTCATGATATAAACCAACAAAATAGAAGGATCTGCTATTTAAAACCATTATGGATAGCAATGATGAGCACTTCTGCCACCATAGCCCACAATTACAGGCAAGAACATTTGTACCTAATTTGGCTAGTTCGCCAACCTCCAGTACATCCTTGTAGAACTTGTCATTGTAGCTGACAGGAAAAATGACCTGGTTTAGCCTCTTCAGCTGCTTAATGTTGTGTGGCGTCACATCTCCCAGCTCGATCCGGCTACTGGAACAAATCAAAACATGCTTATCATCTGTCATACTGCAAAATTTCTAAGGACACCAAAAATTAATTATTTTATTTATGCTTAGAGAACTGTCCCACCTAATAATCAGTTCAATACATACATAAGTTCTGTTGGTGGCTGATTTAACTCCCAAACCCAATTTCAGTTGGTACTATACAGTCAGAAGTTTCTCAGGCCACACTTAACACTGACATACCATAGTATGTGCATGATTTTATTGGGTGGGAGACAGGAGAACACTAATCTCTGTAGGAGTATTAGCTTTAACTTTATTCCATTAATTTCCTTACTGATCATCAAGATCACAGGGGGGGAAAAAAAACCAACCCCCCTCACCCCCCCCCAACAACAAAACAAAACAAACAAAAAAACCCCCCAAAAAACCCAACAAAGAAAAGACAGGAAGGCACAGGAGGCTAGAATAGAGACCAAGGAAATGAAGTCCTTATCCATGCGTCAAAGACAGCCTTAATTTTACCACCTATCAATACAAAGCTTATGCTTAGACAAAGACTAAGTCGTTACTAGACATCTGTCTCTAAAAAGCAACAATACTGTGTGCAGCAAACTCCTATTAAGCCTGTTAATATGCAAGTGTGCCATATCAAGGTGATACATGCATCCATTACGATCATCACTGAAGTAATTTTTCCTGTTGACTGAGAGCAGAATCACAACCTTAAAATACCAGTACTGCACTGAATCATCCTGAGAAGAAACAGACCAAGCTTCTCCCTTTTCGAAGGCTAACTTCCTGACAGAAACACTATACATACAGAAGCAAATTAAAAAAAAAAAAAAAAAAAAAAAAAAATTAGTTGATTAGTTGTTCATATTCCCCAAGCCAATTTCTTGGGTGCAGGTAGACAGTTTTAACAAGGATACAAGAATGAAAAATAAAAAACCAAGATAATCAAAATCTTTTCCCAAACGGTCACCAGAATACTTAGGCAGGGACAAAGCCAATGCATGTCGCGTCAGAAACGCACACAATTCTAGGTTCATCTCAGCCTCGTTTTACTGAATACATACAGGCAACTACATTGTTTTCTGCTCAAACATTGCTAAAGACACCGTTTGCCCTTTTAAAAAAAGTCAAATTCTGTTTTCAAAAAGGTAGTTTTCAAAGATTCTTTTACGCCAGACTTCAGAGTTCATTCTAGTAATGTGCAGTAGCTGCTTTCCATCTCCAATGCCTCTTGTGCTTAGGCAGCTTCTTTTTTCAGGTAGATTGATGCCTAGGACACAGCAGCACAGATTAACTTAAATAATATAGTGAAACAAAGAAGATATAATAACCAACAACTTTTTTCTTCAAGAACTGTACCGGGTAATGCAGAGTATAATCTGCCTCTGCTTTATTAACTGACATTTATTATACATCAAAACCCCTTAAATGATTCTTAGTCCAGATATCAGTTTTAGTTGTTGCTACCAATGATGAGTGATAAATATACAATGCTTTGTAGGCATTGTACTGCAGCCTGCAAAACTATCAGAAAAAGCTACAGGAACAGAGCCTTTAACATTTACTTCAAGAAACATAACTTGTCCTCACACCCACTTTCTCCTTTTCTTTTACAGCAAAGAATACAGTCTTCAGTTCTGCAAAGGTATCAAGGATCACCATTGCCCACTCTCTGGTATGACACAGATCAGACAATCTCCCTAGTGAGCCCTACACAACCTAAACAATTTGTAAGTAGGGCCTACCTTTTAGAGAACCATCTAGCATTAACTAATGGACTATTGATGATTTTGTAATTCTCCATCAGATTAGTAGTTTCCAGTTAATTATTCTAACTACTTAGAATTAACGGATGGCATTTACATATTGAACGTCACCGACTGCAAAGTCTAACCTTTCATCACACATTTGCCAGAGATTAAAAAGCCCTCTGGTGCCAAGCATCTCATGCCAGTATGGGTGCTTGCAAATTGTTCCAGGCAGCTCCTCATCTTCCCCCTACCACACTGAACATGTCCATCGATCTTTTTCCCCCCTCACTGCAAGGGCAACTGCTAAGCCACGAATCCTTGTAGTTTGCCCTGAGCTCTGCCCAATTGTACAGCAGTCTCTTGAGAGACATCTCAGTAGAACTGGACAGTATGTTCTCTAACAGTGATCTCAAGAATGACAGAAGCAACAGTCTCCATATTCTTGCGTCTCATCCAGTAAAAATACCCAGGCATACTACAAGCAACAGCAATGGGATATACTTTTAAAGTTTCTAGCTATAAACCACTACATTGTGCTGAAATAGTCTGCATTTCTTTTCCGTGACTCCTACTGCCACCCGCCCTTTGTTTCACAGCCTTTTCCATCTTCTAGATTATTTTTGCTCTCAAGATTCCTTTCTTCACGTATCACCACTTGTGCAAGCCCCTTTAATAATTATATGCCAACATAAAGTAAGTACTGAGCTAGTAAGGATGATCTCCTCACACCACAGAAGTATTCCCATTGTAAAAAAGCATGCTATCAAATGGTAGTAAAGTTATTAGATGGTGGGGTAACTGTAATACTTGTTTTATGCTCAGCTTAGCACAGCTGTTCAGCCTAGCATGGCTCATCCCATCTCTCATCCCAGCCAGCAGTGCTGCTACCTTTTCTCACAAATAAAACTGTGGCATGTGGGTTCCCGGGTATATTTGTGTCTGGGAGAGAGTTTTGCTGGAGTAGAGGACCTCAGTAATCTCATACTAGGAGTGAAGAGAAGACCCAGCAGCCTCTTTTGCTGCAGTCTGCATCAGAGTGGAAACCAAAGGGAGCAGATCTCAACTGCCCAGTTAGATCAGATTAGCTGCAGAGTAGGAGGAGAGTAAGGGAAGAGAAAATCCTCACATCCATACTCAGTCCCTTGAAAGCCTAGACATCTTGTCCAAAAGATTTAATAGTGTATTAACCTTGGTGATACTTTTTTTATATCGGTAGATCCAAGCTTCAGTAGATCAGTAATGCTAGCATGAACTCTTATGATGAACTGGTGGCAAAGTTATTATAGAGCAAGTCCCTCTTTATACTTGAGGAAAAATCTCTGACATAGACTATTATCAGGTAGTGTGTTTTCTAATATTATTTTAAAATTAATTAGTTACTAATGAAGCAAGAAATCAGGCATTAGAAGACAGTCACTATGGAATATTTCTGATGACAGTGCAATAGGACAAAGACATATTGTCAGGGGCAGCCAGAAGATGGCTGAGAAAGGGACCACGGCCAGAAGATGGACCTTCACCAAGAAGGTTTCAGGCAGGGAATAAATAAGTAAGTGCAGAAGCAGAGTCAAAGGCTGCTCATAGCTGCTGAGCCAAGACATCACCTCTGAGGCCAGCATCAGGCCAGAGAAACAAGTTCCGGTAGTAGGTGGCTAAAAGGTGCTGCTGACAGATTTCCTCGAGCCCTTGGGTTGCCCCCCCCTCTTGCCACATTCATTGCTGCCTCCTGCCATCTCCTTCTGCCTGCCTCCTGTGCTCTGTCACTAGCTGTTTCCTTGTTGTTCGAGAGTTGCACCAGGGCCACTAATTTATCCTGGAGGATAATATGAAAAGAGTTTGAGAAACACTGCAGGAAGCATAAATCAATATGCTAAATATGTCTGTTTAAATAGTTTGTACTCAAACCATAAATTACTTTAATGTATAGTACTAGCTGATTAAATCAACACCACATCTATTACACACACAAACATTTAATAAGTAAACTAAATGAGGACATGGAAAGGAAGACCTAGATCATGAGAGTTCATCGCTTTGCCTGAGGACAGCATGGCAAAAGCGCCACTATGGCCTGGAGTAAAAACACAGGAAAGCTGGCACTGCTGCTGAAAGCAGCAGTCTTGCTGTCCCCGAGCCACTCATTTCCATCCTCTTGCTGGCACAAACATTTGTGCAACAATGTGGTGAACCAACCCCAATTAAAACTAACCTAGACAAAAAAAGAAAAGTTTAGTTTTAACCCACATCAGTCCCCTGACTGGGTTCACCACACAAGTCATCTGCCAGCATAAAGAAGATAAAAAATTGCCAGAGGCAGAACCGGTTGGTTCTTGAGTAGAAGTGCCAGCCTACCCAGTTTAAACTGGAAGTACTGTGCAAGAGGAGCACAGTGATCATTCAGCATCTAGCTGATTTTGTAGTACACCTTATCTTTATGGAACAACATGCCCTTTGAACCTAAGGACTTAAAACTACTGTAGCCTCAAAAAGATCCAAGACAAAGCACCTGTAACAAAGGACACAAAATGGTCACTCCTTTCTTTCGTTGGAGTAATGGAAATAGCTTTGGGTTTGTTTTGTTGGTTTGGTTTTTTTAATAGCTGTTTACACGTAGACCTGCTTCTTCAAGTTACCTCTCAGCCAAAGCAGTAACATAAGTTTACTACATCAGCCAGGGTCTGACTAGGCCAGTCCTGTGCATTCCAGCTCAGTACAGACTGTACCAGAAATACCTATCCTCTGCTGTTGCAAAGAAAAAAATTAAATCATGAACTCAAATTAGCATATGAGAAAACATAGAGATGTGTAAAGAGCCTGAAGTGCCCAGAAGGGACATGCCCTTCCTTGACAAATTATTTTATTCTATTATTCCAATAATATTCCTAAGAAGATACTCACTTATTACTGGCATCCTACATCTCAAATAGCACTCCACAGAGCATGCAACAGTCAACTGTACTCATCTCAGGTGTCAAAGCTTCTGGACCAAGTCAGCCACCCCATCTCAAGCAACTGTTTTTAATATGGAGGAATGCGGGACTCTTGGCTTATTGTGTCAGGCCTCTTATTACTACAGTGCTCTACAAATCCATACCCTTTCCTAGATGGAATACCAGCCCTCTGAAGCCACTTAAACATCTTCCATTGCAAGGCTGTTCCCAAGCTACCATTATTCTCATAGTTAAGCTTTCTTCTGATTTCGATCCTAAAAGTTCTACCCATATGCTATCTCTCATTGCTCATTAGCTTCAGTAGTTGATGGGTACCAATACACTCTATCCCACATGCATTTTCAGAGAGCTACCATGGCCTCTTTATACTTTCCTTCTAACTAAAGCCAAGCTCCTGCCCTCCTCCTTTAAGACTGGCTCTTAATTCCTGTTATTATCACACTAGTTCTTCTTTCCATTCCTTCAGATTAAAGTTAATTTTCCTTAAACGTGGCTAACAAAACTGCTTACAGCACCCCAAATACTTACTATTGTCTTGGACAACAGCAGTTAAGTCTTCCCCGTCTCTACCAGAAGCACTTTCCTGACATATCCTAGGACTACATTTGCATTTCTCACAAATGCAATACTGTGACTCAGTTACTGAGGAAAAAACGCACTGAGGCTTCACTAGTGAAGGGAACCGGCTTCTGGTACGTAAAGCTGCTGTTCGTTAAAAGCGCACAGCAACACTGCCCAGCTATGTCAGAGTGGAAGTGAAGAGTGATCCACGAAATCCGAATGGAAGTGGGACGTTAGTGAGGTGACATGCAGCAGTTACTGAAACTGGATGCATGCCCAAAATATCAGCATTAACACTCCCGCTTTTGCATGCCAGTGCCCTAAGATCCTTCAAGCACTTGCTAGAAAAAACCTTGCACTTTTTGTAGGTCCAAATGCAATCCAATTAGAATCATAGAATCATAGAATCATTAAGGTTGGAAAAGACCTCTAAGATCATCGAGTCCAACCATCAACTCAACATTTAGTCCTACTGCAGCTGCATTTCTTTATCTGCAGCCTACTATAGGGCTGTGATTTGAACACCGTTTTTCCTATAATGTCTTAAATTTATACTAGTGGAAGTAACAGAGGCTAAATGAACATTAGTGTTTGCTTATGCTAAGGCTGCCTTTTGCCTCTCGACAGATACCGAAGGAGAACTGCTATACAGAATGATAGCTCAAGACGAAGCCAATTTCCAGAGTTACAAGACATTTCCAGAGTTACATTTCTTGTATTTCAAGAGGAAACACAAATTCAGTCCCAGGGAATAGCAAGTGTTGAACACTAGTTTAGAACCAACATCAGGGAGAAAAAGGGGGAATTCCAAGTTTCTTAATGCTGTAAGAATCTCAGTCTCATTCAACTTTAAATAGTGCAAGTCTCTCCCCAGAGGGATGTGCCTGACTGAAACAGATCTTGGTGCAACTGATAGCTGGGCTCAGGCATATTGAAGGCATCTGGCATGCTAAATTTAGCAGAGCTGTAGCTGCAACTCACAAAACTTACTGAGGTATCGTCAAGCAGTCAGGAGAGGGACCACGGGGAAGAAAAGGGCCCTAACAAATTAGAGGACTTCAGAGAAGGTTTGTCACCCGCTAAGCGGCCAACTAACTTTATTGCTTCTATTTTGGCTTCCAAGTCAAAGCAGGAGTCTAGACAGGATAATCCACTCATAAAATAAAACCAAACCAGAGCTATGAAAACTATAGACCTGAAGGGTGTGGCTTTGCTTAGATTCGATTCCAAAGCCAAAAGAGTCTCTCTAGTGTTTTGGGTTTGGGGGTTGTTGGGTTTTTTTGTTTTGTTTTTTGTTTTTTTTTTTAAAAAACAGATGAGCTGTCCTGCTAGGCACACAAGTCAGTCTAGTTCTTGTGGGCAGACAGGTATGTTTTCAATTATCTAGAAGATCTGTGGGCTGTAAATCTACTCTGCTTCACTTGTCAGAAAACCAGAAGGATAAGCGCAAGCCTAGCATGCAAAAAACTCTTACCAATTTGCTTCTGAGCCTCCTTGATCTTCTTTAGCCCCACTTACTACTGAAAACATATATTTGCATGACACCTGATACCCTGCTGGAAGTTACCCCCAGCTGTGTCCTGGATTGCAGAAGGGCACAGTGACAGACAGAAGAAAGCTAAGCAATTTTAGAATCAGAATTAACAGAAGATTTCACTCAAGACTTGTGATTCAGATGGATCTCAGTGTGAATAGGTTTCACTGACATGCGTCATAATTCCCCAAGACATACTTCAGACCCTCCTCACCTTCCTCCTTTGTAACGAAAAAATACACAACGCATTACAGTCAAGGTTTCTTCATTATATTCAGATAATTTCTGCTTCAACCTAGAAAACCTGACCATTGTACAAAAGACTGGCCGGTCTTCACATGCAAGAAGCAAAGTTATGCTACAATAGCCTCACAGTTTTCCCAGCTGAAACCTGTTCTTTGGGAGTTGTACTAGACCTGAAATCTAGACTCAACTCTGATCTCAAAAAAAAGAAAGTCAACCCTAAAGCTAAAGTTTTTTTTGCTGCCTGATTATGTAACTGCAAGGGGGAGACAATGAGGTCATTTCAATAAGTGTCAAATAAAAATAAACTTTCCCCCCAAAATTAAAAGCTCTCTCATTCTGCAGCTGGATACAAAAAACAGGAATCACCATGCCCAGCTGACAGGATTTTCAAGTTCCAAAGTATCAGAAATAAATGTAGTTGGTCTAGAACAGAAAAGCAGCCATATACACATCACTTAGTAGCCTGTAACACTTTGCTGCTTCAGAGCACCTCATGAGGTAAAGGCTTAGATATTATATCTGCCTATCCCAGGTACATCAAAGTCAGGTGAAAGAGGAAACAACTTGCCTGCGATCATACAGCAGATAAAGAGCTGCCAGAAATCCTAACTCTCCATTGCTGGTCTAACCACTTTTCCTTACTAGTCAAGTAAGCTCACAAGAACATTCAGATTTAGAACCATGATTGCAAAGCGGAAGTATTTTGCCAGTTTGAAACAACTTAGCTCAAAATTAGCTTTGTGTCTCCATTACCGATTCCCCTTTCCCTTTCCATACCCTCAGTGTCCCCGGATATAACCCGTACTTGCCTCCCAGGAGATCATGAACCTTCACTAATTAATGTTCATGAAGTACCTGATGATACTCAGACGAGAACAGAGGCTTACCTTCAAATTCAAAATAGAAGTGATGCTAGCTTCACTAAGTACCTTATTTACATAAATCTATATAGCTCAAAGGCACTTCTTGTACTTAAATTAGGTAACAAACTATAGAATTGACATATCAGGAGAAAGGCATTTATCTGCTTCACGCAAACTATTTCTGTAAGTCACTGAAACACCTTTCCTTACAAATGCCTGTGTCCATTAGATTAGCAAAGAAAAAATGGCAGGTGATTACGGGTCTCCTGCCTATACTTCGTATTTCAGTCCCAGGGTTGGTGTTTTTCTGACGTGTTCAAATCATGCATTATATAAAGAACATACTGTGAAAAATTAACAGAACATGCTATCAGTTTTATGCACCTACCTTCAAATACTTCTAAGGCAACAATCATTGCAAGCACCTAACTTATCAAGCACAAAAAGCTATTTATTCCCCCCTTTCCTTTTCCCAGTTTTGAATGAGTTGTTCTCAACTGAAAATTTGTGCTAAAGAGCTACTTATTAAAAAAAAAACAAATGTCCTTTAATTGCAATTTTCAACTAATTTGTGATCTTTATTGACAAGAAATTCCAAGTGCCATGTAGAGCAAACTTTCACAAGCCTTAAATTGCTGCTCTGGGTCTCACCCCATACTCTCAAGAGAAGATAAATACAATGGTTAGATGGTGGAAACGGGAAATTTTTTCAGGGATCAAGATTCTAGTCTGCTAAGGGCCAAAAATCACATGGAGCCTGGAAAAGAAGGAGGAGAGGGAGGAGGAAGGCTAAGTGAGCTGAGGAAGCACTTCATGCATCAAGATCTTACCATGCAGCATGGTATTTTCAATCCATTTAAAAAAAATTACTCTGCCCCCAGGAAAATTCAAATATCTTAATCTTAGTCACCTAGTAACAGTGTGTGGAAATGGTTTTGGCTCTATTTTCTATAAAGCCTCATTTCATTTCCTTCCCATAATGAATTAATTCAATATGCTTTGACATAAATACACAGTTACCCCATTTCAATGCCGTGCTTCTCCGCTCTCAGGTCTTCAAGTCCAACCAGCAATTCTTCTATGCATAGACCGCTTCTCTCTCCTACCCGCCCCCCCCTCACCTCGAATCTCCCTCCTGACAAACTTTTGCTGCTTTAAACTCCCACATAGGTCACTTCTTCCCTTCCCCTCTTTCAGCAGGGAGCAGAAACTAATCCTGACATGGCCTGCCTCACTTAGAGCAGAAGGGATGCAAGGAGGTACTGCACTCCTCTCTTATCAATTCCCAAACAAATATAAAGATCCGACTTCTCCTGTCCTTTCCTCCTCCTCCGGGTAAAAATATCTAGCGCCTTCTCAGATTATTGGTCTGAACACTTCTAATGCTTGCCAAATGGGCAGGCTCTTCAAGTTCTGAATCATTTCCACTTGGATAAAAGTATTTTTCTGGCTCAACCATCACCCATTATTCCCCATTTTAGAAGAGATTTAATGTGGCAAAGGAGGATGCATCATTTCTCTTGTCCTCAGGAGATGGCAGCAGAGTCTGTGGCGTTTGGTGATTAACTAAAGATACTACATTTTTCACAGAAGAAATGTCCTAACCTAGCAAGCCAATCTATATATTAACAAGCCACATATACATGTAAAAAGAACTGAAAGGTCAAACACCACTCAAAAGCCAAGATCGGGTTCTAAAGTGCTTCAATAAAATGGCTACAATCCCTATGCTACCTTCCTATCCTCCCAGTCCTTCCTGCTTCATGGAATGTCTTAATCTGGTTATGGAATTAAACTCGAAGTGGTAAGAGTTATAAAGTAGGTTAAAGGACCTATAATAAACTGCATTGAGTTTTTATAAACTTAATTTAGAAGATATTAAGCTATTTGCAAGCATGCATATAGGCAAGGTCTAAATTTACCATCCATGAAATTAAATGCAGAAAGTATAGCTCACGCTTTGACATTTCTAGGTTCAGAAAAATTCTAAAACCAAACAATGATTTTCAAGCTCAGTTACCATTTTTGTCCTGCCTCCAGTGCATATGACAATTCAGCAGTTTTCTCATAAACTTGGAACTTCCTCCCATATATGTTAAGCTTAGCACTGTGCCTTGCAAATGGAAACAAATCAACAGTTCTGCATGAACTCTGTAATACTAATTCAGAAGAGTGGAGAAAAAAAACCTCCCTGTTCTCGTGAGAAACACGCACAGCTTCAGGACCTTGAAGGATTTACTTCGTGAATCCCAGCAAAACAAGCACAGATATCGGAGCTTACCCATAACTACTCACCGTACTTTAAATACACTATTGTTATTTTTCTGTTATGCTCAGTATTCCCCAGCTGTGATGTCTCTTCTAGAAAGGCAGCCAGAATAGCACTAGCCTGCAAAGCCTCTCAGTTATGAAGTTCTCTGTGGCAGCAGCTACCTTTTGAGTAGCATCTCATCTGAAGGGCTCTTCCGCAGCAAGTCAGGACCCTTGGAAACTACAAAGCGCAAGACTTAACTGCAACACATACAAGTTTAGAGGCAGCCTCCTAGAAGCAGTTGCACGTTACTTTCTAAGACAGTGGTGTAACACACAGCACTCTGCTCCCTGTTTCAATCAGTTTTTCATCACGTGGCTTAAACGTATGCTGCCACATGACAATCCCACAGGTGTTTCCCATCAAAACTGGAGAGGGGTTTGGTCACTGTGACAAAATAACACATACGCACAAGAGCACAGGCACCGGGCCCTGCTTGTAACATGCACTACATACTCTCTCTCCCCCTATATGAGTTGACACTCCCGGTCACATAGCAGGTAAAAGCATACACTGGAGCACGCGTGTCCTGCATCACACACCTTGTATAATGTAGGTGTTAGGTAAGGGCAGCAGGGAAAGCTGAATGACTTATTCTCACAGGCTTCATCTGAACTGAAACAGGTCAGGAAAGCACCCTTATTGTAAGACATAAAAAGGCCACAGACAGCGACCAGCAAATGCTCAAGAATATATGCAAGATTTTCTGTTTTCTTTCCTTAAATCCAGTAACATAACAACTGTAATGAAAATACAAACACACTGAGCAACAAGTGAATCGACATTGCGAAAGCAGTAAAGTGCAGGGAGTATTATTTACATCTGCTCTACAAAACCAGGCAAATTACTACAGACAGTAGGACCTGAGTCCCTCCCACTGGTATTTTTTCTTGTGCACATCCAGTTCTAAAATAGATTTTCAAATTCCAGAACTAATAATAACAACATTTAGGAATACAATAAATGAAAAAAAGAAATTAATCTCTCAAGAATTATGAAGTTCTCTGACAGAACAGTGAATTCGTATTTAAAAAAACAAACGGGAAACATAACAAGTCTCTAAACTATTAAAATCATTCAGAAGATGAGGGTGGAGTGAACGTAAAGCCAAGTATCACAAAAGCAGGTGGGAGGTAATAGCAATTACCAGTTCAGAAGCTGGTGTTTAGCTCATCAAATAAGAGAAAACCCACAAAATTTTAAGTAGCTCAGAAAGCAAAAAAATCTTTCACTATCTCTGAAACTAGAGGTCCTCTATAAAAGAAGTCACCTAATCTCAAATGCCCTGATGACAGAGACACTACAGCCCCCTATGCATTATTAACACACTGCTATGTGCTATTTTGAATTCTGAGAGCTAAGAAAGGCAGCGGCAAGCAATGGATGTTGACTACACAATCTCTTTGAGACCTGAAATTTCAAAACATCAGTGAACTTGCTAGCTTCTTTTTTAATTCTTTCTCTGCCAAAGCACACTGTTCGTAATTACAGCTGATGTTATGGGTCTTAGCGCTCCCAAAATTATCTCTGCACTTTGTGGTGTGGGTTACTATGCAACGCGTACACTCCCAGAAAAGTTCTCAGATGGAGTCAGTTTGTTCAAAAGAACTGATTGGATTCAATACTAAAGACAGACCGGATCCCTTCAAATACCACATTAGTTTCTGTATGTTGGGAGTTGAAGCTTTAGATGTATTTTTGGACCTATCTTCTGACAGTACTTGTTTTTTAGGGATCTTCTCCGATCTTTGTAGCTTGACTAACAATTTGGTTTTGTTCCAGAGTACCTCTATGTAATTTAATATATTCCTTCTGAAATCTTTGTCTAGTCCTTTGATTCTCTCATTGTATTTAAATTGGGTTATTTTTCAATTTGAATTCTATCGGCCTATTTGCCTCAACCTGAATTTTTAGAGAACACCTGGATTCAATATGAAGATTTTTGATTCTGCACAAGAACTTGCTGTGTGGTGCTAACAGTGCTTTGACAAGACAGGAATATGCTGCTCTTCAAAGAGATGAAGGAGTACCAGAAAAGCAAAAATAGGCAAGTACAGAACCCAAAAGGATCAGTTCTGAAGTTGAAGCAGTGATAAAGCTGCCTGTAAGTGAAAGTGAAGTGATAGAAATAAAGTTTGGTGCTCTGGAAGCAGAAGAGGGGTGTGTGGTTTTTTTTCCTCCATAGCTTTTTGTTTTAAAAAAAAAAGTTACAACAAGTAAAAAGCTCCCTGAAATAAGAACTCCTGAGCAGTGCAAGCAAAGCCAGGGCTCAGCCCCTTGGGGAGCGCCACAGCATGGCAGACAGCTCTGGCTGCCACCTGCCAGGAGACCTCCACGGCTCTGGCCTGACACGCCTGGGCCGCTTTCCACCTCACGCATCCGGGCCCCAGTAACCCTGTCCCTCAACTCATGACTGACATACAGCCAAAGCGGGACTAAGCTGTAGAAAACAGCAGAGCCGTCGACGGGAGGAGTGCTGTTGAACAATGATCACGTCAACTGCCACTTCATCTCGGCTGATCAGTGCTGTTGCTCTTCTCGCAAACTCTGTCATCCTCATTATAAGGTGACTAAGAGGCAGGGTGCCCTGTTTCACATAGGGTGGTGCGGGTGAATAAAGGATTGCCCGATATCCCAAACACACCTATTTAATGTCAGCCAAGAGTCAGTTTATTTGTAGTCACTCCTGAACCTCTTTCTACAGATACTTGCCAGCCCCTCATGATGTTTGAAGCTGCTCACGCGCAGTAAGAGATAGCTAAGTATCTGTTATCAAGCAGTCTTGTTGTGTGACCTCACCCCAGTTGCTAATAAGCTAAACCCCTTACCATTTCTTAGTAAAAGCTTAAGTGCTTCAGCTTCCATTCACCCTGCCTTAAGCTGCCAAACTGGAATAATAATACCCAGCATTGCATAACACCAGTTTCAAGGGGACAGGTTTAATACTCCTTTGAGAAACAGCTGTGGAAAACGGCCTTTATGCGTATGAAGAAACCGAGGCACGGAGTGGAAGGATCACGTTTTGTGGAGCACAGGCGACGGTGAAATTAATAAACATTAGGTGATTTAACTTAACATTGAAAAACCTGTCCTAAAGTGACCTGTGCAAGGTCAGGCAGGTCATCTGACACCACAGCAGAACTGTGACTCTAAGGGCCTCCGGTCTCGTGCTCAAACACCGCACCTCGCTGCCTCCCCTGAGCAGGAAATCGAGCGTTTCAGCCAACCACGGCTGAAATCTCTAGGTTTTCAACAGCCACCGAGAAGTGAAGCCAGGCCCAAGTTCAGTGCTACAGAAACCAGACACAAAGCACAGCTCCTTTTCATCCATCCGCGTCGTACAGCCTCCACGCAGATAAACACTTAAAGACTTAAACCAACAGAAGTGCTAAGAGGACGTTACAAACAATAGCGCT
>NW_009234046.1:8949-27842 GCF_000690835.1 Fulmarus glacialis | reverse complement strand
CTGAAGAGACCAAAGTCTGCTCTCCTGAAATCCCAAGTAGTGAGCTTGCTGTGCGCTCTCCTTAATAGTTAAGGTCTGCAGTCAAAATTACTGACTTCCCTATTCTCCCAAAACAATAACATAATTATATAGCTTTACCAGACATGCACACAAACAAATAATCACTTTATGAATGAACGAAGCAAATAATCACAAAAAGACAGCACAGGCTGATTTAAGAGACTGTTCCTTCTAAGCAAGAAGCAAAAGAAGATAGCAGTCTAAGTAATGTAGGAAAGTGAGTCCTGAATGCCCTGAAGATGTTGCCCAAGATCTAGGAACCCTGGGAAAATAGAAGAAGAATCAAAAAGATTCTTGGGTTTTGGTCAGACTGGTAATGGGTACTCGTCTATTAGTAAAGTGAGTGTTTAATGGTTTCTTCAGAAAGTCTGTGTATTTACTTCAACTGTCTCAAAGACAGGATAGTTCAACTACATACCAATTACAACTATATGTGGGCATTCTGGAATAGTCAGTTTAAACTTTTGGGAATAATAGCCCATAAGGAAAATGTTTCTCAGAGGTCTCAGAGTCATATAGTCTATACTACAGGATTTCCCAGGAGGACATACATGTAAGAATTGCACCTGGATACAATCAGACATTAGAGGCATTCTATCACTGCCAGGGTTTTCCGCCAGAAAACAAGGTCATGTGTTTCACAGAATTTTTTACTTTTTTTTTTCGTGATAGGCTCAAATAATTATTTTACTTGAGAAAAACACCTAAGAGGGAAATACCTGTCAAAGTTGTTGAATTTTAGCAGAAATAAGCATCTGAAAACAAAAACATAAGGGAGAAGCTGAAAGAGCTGGGATATTTTAGCCTGGAGAAGAGAAGGCTTGGGGAGGGCATCTTATTGGTGTGTATTAATACCTGATGAGATGACAAGGTGTAAAGAAGATGGAGCCAGATTCTTCACGGTGATATCCATTGACAAAACATGAAGCAATAAGCACAAATTGAAACACAGGAAATTCTACTTAAAAATACGTGAAAGCTTTTTTACTATGAGGGTAAACACTGGCACAGGTTGCCCAGAGAGGTTGCGGAGTCTCTGACCTTGGAGGTATTCAAAACCCATCTGAACATAGTCCTGGGCAGCTTGCTTTAGGTGACCCTTCTTTGATGAGGGCACTGGACTAGATGAGCTCCAGAGGTCCCTTCCAACCTCTGCTATTCTGTGATTTATGGTACTAGTAGGCTTATCTAGCTATAAATATTGTTGTTACTTCTGCTTAAAATAAAATACCAAATTATTGCTTAGTTCTCAAATACACATGCAATAGAAAGAATTACTGAAGTTGTGTAATAAAAAGGAATTAATGAAGCTGTTGGATTAACCAGATTTTGATATCACTCTGAATTTTCATCTTATGTCTTTTTTAGAGTGTCTTGTAGTTTATAATGTTTATATCACTAACATAGGTATTTATTTAATTGCTGTTGACCTTGATAAGATATATAGCTGTGGCTCATGTAATGCAGGTGTTTGTATTAATACAGTGCACAGCATAAACCTGCATTGTAAAAGGATGATTTAAATTGAGAAAGAAAACTTCCATAATTATAAGAATCTGAATTGTAATAAGATTCTTCCACTTGTCATTCACGAGCAGTATTCTACATCAGTGAAGTTTACCCTTACACCAAATATCTGATGTATTATGCAGAGCAACAGATCTGAATATCCCCTTTAGCTTTCCCTAAAGCTTTATTTCCATGGTAAATATTTGGCTAGAGATAAGACATATTGAAAAAGAACAAAAAAGTAGTTTTCAGTGTTGGTTATTCTATTCCAAACTTTCTTTTGTTATTCTGTTGATTCTTAGTTTTCTCGCGCATTAGCAAGATGAGCCCCGTTGTTTTTGTGATCTCCGTTTAATAGGCTTAAGACACAGAGTTAACATAAGCAGTGCATTTAAATTCATAGTCACCAATAGTCGTATTATATATGCATCCTCAGTAAACTTTGTAAAAATAAGCTATAAGATCACAGAATAAATACTCTTGTTGAGTTGCCAAAATAAAATGGAATTTCACAAATTTCTTTTTCACTAAAATTGTCAAAATCTTTTTCAACAGAAAAGAACTATGTATGTTAAATACTTTTATATGCATTACATGTATATGTCATAGTCACCAGAAATATATATTGCAGTGTATTTGTCATTTCTAAAGTGATACAGGCCCTACAGTTACAGGAAAAAAGGAAGGTCTAAACTCATAAATGACTTGGTGGTGTGTAGGGTAAAATGGTTGAAACAGTTTATGTAAGCACAGAATTTAAAAGCACAGATAAATTAAGAAGCTCTTCTATTTTCAATATAACTACAGTGTCTTTGATTTTGAGTAATGACTTATGAAGTACAAAAATCGATAAAGATTCCATTCTAAAAAATTGCGTTTTAATGAGTATCTTGGTGAACATAAGCAGCAATTGACAGCAACACTGACATCTTCTTGCCTTCTTTTAAAGTTGTATACGTAAATCTATGCAGGAGCCTGAAATATGATTTATGCTATGCTAGGGATGAGTTAAATTTCCAAATGATGAATGTAGCTTCCTGATAAGTGTTACATTTTGAGTAATGAAGGAAGACAATGTTTAGATAGGGGCATGCCTTTGTGTGGAATTGACTTTCTGCAAGTTGCATTCCAGGCATGTTTTTAAAGCAAAGATCAGACTGAATGCAAAGCAATTTATTACAGAAAAAGTGAGCAAGCAAATACATACTTAAACAAACTGCACTGTGAAGCACAGATATTTTTTCCAAAAGTAAATCCCTAGAGATGCCTGATCACACAAGGATAACAGCTACTCAATGTAAGAGCAGTAGTAGGAGGAGTCAGCTCTTTACTACATCTCTGATATTTAAACACAAATTTCTACCACCACCACTTTAGCAATGCTTAAAGGTAAAGGACTTTTTTGCGGCACTTTCATACATTTCCTACCTTGGAACTGAGCATTAAATCCCTTTCGTCGGTGGTTGCTGTCAGATGAAAAATGGAGTCGTAACCAGTTCTTGCTGCTGATAACAGGAGAAGGTAGATTCATACCAGTCAACCTGGAAAAAGAAAAAAGAATCTAATGTAAATGGTTGAAAAATTCATGTATACAGTACTTAAAAGAGAAGGAAAAAACCCCAACAAAATAGCGAAAATATATTGTTGTTCTGTTTACAATGTATTTGACAACAGTGATTCACTGTCATCTAATCTCAATTTATTACTAGTTTAGGAACTATTATCCTGGGAGAAATGTTTTCTTTTCCATTACAGCTAGCCATTTTATGGTCAAATCTTGTATCTCCAAAGTACTCTTTTGTGAATTAAAGAAGAAAAGCAATCTTGTGTGCACACGTGTGCGTGCGCATGTGTATGTATGCATGCGTGTGTCAAACCATTCAGCAAAAAATAAGCAAATTCAATTATGACAAAATTTCATCATCTGACTCTCTGCTGTGTCAGTTACTTCACAGGAAACCAAATCTCAGGTGTTAAGAAAGGATAAACCAGAGTTATGGGCACTAGCAAATGTTAAGCTTGGGTGATAAATTATTGGTACATAACTATCCTGCTAGAACTGTTTTTGTGTGTATTCACTCCTATACATATTTAATAAAAAAGAGAAGTTTAAACACAACTGAATGCAGGTTAACTAGCAGTGCATTAGAGTGCACACAAAGAATTTGTCCAATGTAGCCAACAGGCCCTTGAACCACATTGGGTCATACCATACCATCACTGCACCACATCATTTATTAATATGAACACGCTCAAGTAGTGGTGTACACCACAGAGTACCTGATATGCTGTAAATTCATGTCTTAGTCTACCAGGTGGCTTTTTTTTTGTATGATCATACACCAAGTTTCAGATTTAGACATTTTTTTTTTCTTTCTGAATAACTCTGGAGAACTACAAGAAATGTAGTTTCTCCCTTTCAAAAATGTCGATTATTTGAAACAAAACAAAATTGATCAATATCAGAAATTATCAGCTAAGGGATAACTTCTGTGAGGTTATGTTTGCCAATACTAGAGTAGACATAATACATATTATCATAGCTAAAAAGAACCCAAAAACTGAAATAAGATTTTGTCTCTCTGAAATGAATCAATATAGTGATATAGATGCTTTTTTCATTGCAGTATACAATTTCAGAGTTTTATTAAATATCCTAGATTACTAGGAAACCTATCATGTTAAGGAATACCGATGCTGGAGTAGCCTATTTAGAGTCACGGCTGAATCCCTTTTCTTTCTGTAATGGAATAAGACCAACATACTGAAATATAGAAATTCTTAATAGAACTTCCTTTTTTTCTTCATTAGGACATATAAACTACATTAGAGAAATTTCTGTTCTCATTTATAATCTCATTTTCTTCATCTGGCAATTAAAAAGATAAGGAACAACAAAATACTTAAAATTATTTTAACAGCTTTGATTGAAAAAAAGGATAGATTGTTTAAAGGAGGATTTATACATTTCAAAATGTTGGGACTGGCATTTAATAGTTCTTACAGATGTTGGTCAAAACATTCAACCCTGTACATGTTTCTACATCTCATTCAAATGGACTTTTATACTTTACATACTCTTCCATACACTCTTTAGACCACTTTAGAGCATAGTGTATTTTAAAAACTCCTTAGACCAGGCACTCTAAATATTTCTATGAACTGACATTTGCTATTTCAAAGCTACTTAGAATGTGGGTGTACCTACAGAAAATACTGTGATACAGCTAAAAGGAAAAGAAAAAATAAAACTGTATGTGGAATACCAAAAATACTTAATTTGCTAGTACCTCTTAGCTATTGACACAATATATGCTAAATCTAAAAGTTTTTACTATATGTAGGCTGCAGTTCATTGGACTGATTTTGTCCAAATACACAAATTTATCTCCTAGAAATAGTGCTTTGGGGGTTGGTTTTCTTTTTTAAATGAAATATACATGTAGTAACATTCTATCTGGCCTATCCAGAGCTCTGGATTTCAAAGTTTGCAAAAATCCTGGCTGAAATATTAAATTGTTATATGAAATAAATTGTATGTTAATAAAAGAGTAAAAGAACATCATTATAAAAGCACATTCAACACAGATATTTCATTAGCTACATTTCTAATAAACAGCTATTTCCCAGACACACAATACACACAAATATTTTCAGATCTATGTGAATTCTACAAGGTACAGCTAAATAGTCTCAAATCTTCCTGTTATCCTAAGAAAGGTAATGATAATATGAACATGACACTCAGAGAGTATTTTAAGCAACCTCTTTTATCAGAGTTTTAATTTAGCTGTATGATTTCTATGCTACAGCGTACTAGACAGGAATATGTTCTTTACCAGCAGTGCTGTTCGTGTTTTAACTGAAGAAAATGAGAAAGTGAAATATGACTTAGTGGCTAATTTAGTTGTAAGGCTGGTTTGGGAAGCAAGCTTATAACCAGTGTATGACACATGGTTTTTTCTGTAAAGTGTTCAAAATCTCTTCACTGTAGTACACAAATTCAGAAATGGCAACAAATTCTGAATGGGGGGTTAGACTGCAATCCTGTGGCCCACACATGTACATCTAAGGAGGTGCCCCTACACGAAGTACTTCACTCTGTGGCATTCATCATGTGCAGGTGAGACTTCCCATGGACAACATCAGAGTTTCCAGTAATGGCAGATCTAAAAGTTTGTAGATACAGTGTAAAATTGCTCCTTACATGTTAAGTGACTATTTAACTGGACTTTCTGAAGGGCAGGAAACCCAAGCTGTGTGTGAAAAAGAGAGGTGGACACAGTTACTGCTGAAAGTGGAAGATTGTTGCCAGAATTGGTACAGCACGCAGATCTGTAACTCACACAAAAGTTGAAGATAGTATGAAAAACTGGTTTGTTTCCTTCTTACTTATTTCTAGGTCTTATTTATCAGGGAACAGGACTCGAATATAGTATCTCCATCACACAGCAAATGTCAAAATGTTAAAAAAGTTTTAATAACTTTACTGTGCTCCTTGGAGAAAAGTGAAAACCAGTACTGCTAAGGTAAGTTCGTTTCCAGTCCCCCAAAGCTGAATATTCTATCTGATGCAAAAGATACAAAATCTGGGGGAGGGGTCCCTAAAACACATGGTCATTCATTTTTCTGGTATACAAAATGCAACTCCATGGCTGGGGGAAGGGCTTTTAAGTCATCTATTTGAGTTAACAAATAGAGGCCAGACACCACTGCTCAACTAATAAATGACAAAATGATCCCTCCCAGTCCCACAGAGAACAACACAGTGCTTCTTCTGAGGCTGCAAAAAGAGGAGGAACATTTCGTTTGAGCTTCACCAATTGAGAGGTGCATCATGTACCACAACTTCTGACTAAGTGCCCATATGCTCTCTGTGTGCTGGTGTTAGTGCAGTGTGCTTCCTCTGACTCAGTGCAGCCTTTACTGTTACGGGCTAACTTTTGATATTAATTGAGTATTCATGGAAAACAAGCAGTTTGGCTATGTCTGTACTAGTAAATTGTCCTATCATCTTCAGTTTCTATTCAACACAACTAGTGTGAAAAATATCTATTATAATATACATTACATCTCTTGTGACGTTAATTTGTCACGACAAGCATTTGGCAAATGCCTGCCTAGGATCATGGAATCATAGAATCATAGAATCAAATCACAGAATCGTAGAATCACAGAATTGTTTGGGTTGGAAGGGATCTTTAAAGATCATCTAGTCCAACCCCCCTGCCGTAGGCAGGGACATCTTTCACTAGATCAGGTTGCTCCATGCTCCATCCAACCTGACATTGAACACTTCCAATGACGGGGCATCCACAACTTTTTTGGGCAACCTGTTCCAGTGTCTCAACACCCTTTTCTGCCCATGACTGACTAGTGCTCTCTCGATCTTTCTTGGACACAGTGTAGGCATTAGTCTAAACTACAGGGTCCCAATAGGCATTGTGAATGTGACCATCTCTTCTGAGGTGTTCAGGAAACACTAACAGGCAGGACTTAATCATGCCATTAGGTTGCTCTGACAGCAAAGGTGCAACGAAAGCAAAGTTGCCTCTACTTCAAGTGGGCATACACAGTATTCATTCCTGTTGCATGTGAATAGAAATAGAGTAATTTTTAGCTCAGATTAGGTATTAACTCTAAAATCAGTTGAAGACTTGGAAGTTCTTTACACCAGACAAATTATTCAGATGAGGTAAAGAACCACATTTCTTAATATCAAAGTTCTCTTTAGAAGCTTTCATGCTTTAATCTTTATTGAGGATTTCTCCAATGTTGTCTAAAAAGAATATTGAAAGTCTTTCTCACTTCTTTTTTAACTGACAACATTTATTGTTTGGGGAGTAATATAAAAGAAATCAAATTCTTCAGTTATGTTTGAGTTCTACCTCTGCTCTGAAAAGGGCAATGCTGACTTGGATAGAAGTGATATCTAATCTAAAATATATTAATCAAGTTTTTCATATACAAACACATACACACGTATATATAATATTATATAACCAGCCGGTCAAAAGAGGGGATTATCCGGCTGTCTTCAGTGTTGGTGTGGCCTCACCTGGAGTACTGTGTGCAGTTCTGGGTCCCACAATTTAAGAAGGATGTGAAGGTCCTTGAATGTGTCCAGAGGGCAACAAAGCTGCTGAAAGGGCTGGAAAGCATGTCCTGTGAGGAGCAGCTAAGGACTTTGGGTTTGGCTAGTGTGGCGAAAAGGAGCTGAGGGGCGACCTCATTGCTCTCTACAGCTTCGTGAGGAGGGGAAGTGGAGAGGGAGGTGCTGATCTCTTCTCCCTGGGATCCAGTGACAGGACACGTGGGAATGGTTCAAAGGTGCACCAGGGGAGGTTTAGACTGGACATTAGGAAGCATTTCTTTACCGAGAGGGTGGGCAAACACTGGAACAGGCCCTGAGGGGTGGTCGATGCCCCAAGCCTGTCAGTGTTTAAGAGGCAATTGGACAATGCCCTTAATACCATGCTTTAACCTGGTCAGCCCTGAAGTGGTCAGGCAGTTAGACTAAATGATCATTGTAGGTCCCTTCCAACTGAAATAGTATAGTCTATTCTATTCTATTCTATTCATTTGGGCATTTTCTGGAAATACTTGGTCTGATTTGCAGAAGTGTTGAGTTTTCATCTCCAATACTCATGTCAGCCAGGCCCTTGGCTTCTAACATCAGGGGAGTTAAAATTGGTTGTCACTTGGACAAGTGACAGGTTTGAATGCTCTGTGCTAAACAGTATTTGAGGCCATACACTGAATGGGAATTAAAGGAAGAGATCAAGAGATTGTGTTAGGTTTTATTAAAATTATTGCTAACAGGTTTGTCACTAAAATATTTTTTTCCTAGCTAAAATTTTCCAGTAGTTATAAAATCTTGTTTGACTCAAATTCAGATATAGCAAGACTACTTTACATTTAATTAGAAGAATTACCTAGAGAAGAAGAACAATTTTGGTTTTGATTGTGGATTTGCTAAGAAGAGAAAGTAATTAGTGTAATTAGTGGTTTTGCCTGAACAAATAAACCAAAACTTGTTTCCTTTATAGGGTTCTTGACATTGCTTTGACTATAACCAAAAGAGAAACTATACTTATAGAAAACTACTGATACTTCACTTTCATGAAATTGAAAATGCAGGAAAGAATTAAAATATATGAAATCTGTGATCTTTGGAGGTTTTTTTGTCAGCTCTGTTAATTTAGCTATTTTCCCCATTTTGTACTCTATACAACATCTATATGTGGTTCATTTAACATTATTTGTTCCAAAATACAGTAAAATAATAAATAAAATTAATTGAATCAAGTGTAAACAAAATAAGATTTGAAAATACAAGCTGTATAAGGACTAGTTCAGACTAAAAAAAATATACAGAAGCCTTCCAACAAAACTCATTATGCATCAGTTTTGAATACTTCTGCTATTTCTATATGCACCTAATCACAAAAGTATTTCTATTTTTAACAATGATTTTTTTTTTTTTTAATTTTGGAAATATTGTAAAATATTTACTGAGTTTCCATAACAGGTCTCTGGGTTAGGACCTGAAGAGAGAAAACTGTACCCTAATTCTCAATTTGGAACTGATTTCCATTTTGAAATCCCCTCAGCTAAAATATTTATAGGAGCATCCATGCAGATATGTGTCAAAACGAGAACGTCCAAGGATCATTCCTTGCTACTCGACAAAGTAACAGAAAGTGGTTTACAAAGAGGTGACATATGATGGCTGCAGCAAATACCTGAAGACAATGTGTGTGCATATATACATATTTTCTATCTATATGTATTATATATATTCTATATGTATGTATAGAAATATCTGTATTTGATATAGATATATTAAAAAAGGATGTTAGAGGTCTATTACCTCAAACTCATTGTAACACCAGGATAGCCGAGACTGTATCTGGTATCAACCAAGAGCAAGCAATGAGCTGCATTTGTCCCATGTTTATAAATGTATAGCTTTATAAGCTGCATTAGAGGGCACATGTGACATTGAAACATGCATACTGTGGCTGCAGTATCACACAGAGACAAGATGCTCTAACAAGTGGCTGCTGCCTAAAACAAGTGTGATGTTCTCTTCTGTTCTTCCTCCTCCTGCATTTACTACTCCTTTCTCAGTCCTTTGCTTCTGTATTGCACCTCCTCACATGTATCAACTTTGATTCTTGCTGGAATTTCTGTGATCTGATTTAATTCATTAAAATGGCAGAAAATTATCCACTTCTTTTTTTTTCCCTCCAGCTGGGATGCCTGTGTGACGTTTTAATGAAGTAAACTGCTCATGCAAAAGAGAGACAAGAGTCAGAGCTGGCACGAATTCAGTGTCAGGAGCACAGGAAAGTAAAGTCAAATGCATGTTGTGGAGCTGGAGCTGCAGGTCACCACTGGTGGAAGGAAGAATTTATAGCTAAATATAAGTTAGGGGACAACTCAACAAAATATAAGAGCAGACAGCTGGACTAAGACGACGACTATTTGCATTACCAATGAAGTGAAACAATACTTATTTTGCTTGATAAGAGAGGCCAAACTATCTTCTAGATAAGAACTAAATATAAGTTTCACAGAAAAAGTTTAAATTGTCTCTTCTTCCTGTGGAATTTGAACAAAGAGACTACTTATAACAGCTAACATAATCTACCAGGAAAGGGTTCAGAAGTGGGGAAAGGGAGGGAGAAGGGGTGGGTGAGATGTTTCTCATTTTCTCATTTAAAGTGATTAGATCATGCATAATTTTTCTCTTCCTTCTTCATCTGTTACTGTAACCACGTGTAAATTGTTTATTCTGGATGCTGTGAATAAATACTTTCATTTGCATTTTACCTTAATATTTCTTAATATTTCTTAGGATAAGAATCAATTCTGTGAGCTCTTTTTCATCCTAACGCTATAAAAACGCAGGAGCACCTCAGCAAGTCTTACAGCACCCCGAGATACTCTCCTGAGAATTGTTCAGGATAACAGGGTATGTCCCTGGGAAGCTGAATGAGACTGACAGAGCTGCTTTCAGGTGAGTCAGGAAAACTGATAACTAAGAGCAATCCAGAAAGCTCTTGCTGTACAGGAAAAATTTGACAAACACCTTAAGTGATGAGGGACCACAAGGAGCGTGCAACAGAATTTTATATTAAAATATTTTTGTCAGTCTGGGCCTAAGAAAATAGCTTGCATGAAACCAAAAATTGATGAGTATAAAAAGGATGGAAGAAAGGAAAACAAATATAGATGAGTAAGGGAATAAGCCAAAGAATAAAGTCTTAACAAGACATAGTAAATTTCAGTGATTCAGACCCTTTTAATTGAGTAGTCTAAGAATTCTACATTTTTATTTGCTCAGTTTTCCTACATATTGAGAGTAGAAGGTTTAAACATTAATAGATGAGAGCATGCTGTGGAAGTTCCTCTTCAAAAGGAAATAACCAAACATTAAATAAAAGACTATATTCCATAATCATGTTATATAAAGCCGCTGCGAAGTTATTACATTCATTAAGCTCATTACTAACTTCACTGTATTATAAACAAACATTGCCCGGTAAACATTTTGGATAAATGTTTCATATGGAATTATTAAAAACAGAAAAGTAAGAGGACTACTTTGCCTGTGATAATGAATTTTGAAAATTTCATGAAGTTATTACAGAACATTTTCAAAGTCTGGTAAAATGTTACTCATTCCCTTTATTCCCTTCTCATGGCACTTATTAAGTGTTACATTGAAACACGCTGATGACTGATCTATTTAAAACTAAATTAATAGAATTTAATATAAAATTATTTCATGTTATATGTTTTTTCCAGTAAACAAATAAAGTTTTAAGTGACAAGGCCATAGTCAGATAGCTTAAAATGGAAATTTAAGTAGAAATTGAATATATTTTTCCAAAAATTATTTAAATTATACCCTCCCAAGATATAGCTTAAGTTTCTCATGTTGTCTGAGTAGAAGTTTATATGCATGCTCAGAAGCACTTTCGCCTGGTGAAATGAGGAGAAAAAGGTGGGCTTCATCTCATCTAATTTCAGCTGTTGGCAGTGAAGTGGTCTCCATCTGGGCTAAGCTCCCTGTATAGTCAATGGAAAGGAACAGGCATTTTGGGAGTGTATATCATCTGAGGTATTTTAGACTTCCACATTAGTTTGAGATGAATCTCACCTTAGAAATGCGAGAGCTAGGGTGACCAGATCAGTAAGTATCAACACCAAAGTCGCCAGCCTCTTCTGTGTATTTGGTTGTACCTTACACTGGACATTATACTTGCACATACTTTGTGTTTGGCTGGAGGTTAAAGCCAAAGGCAAGATTTTCAAATTTTTTTTAACTAGTGTTTGGAAAAGAGCTTTATTAATAACATCTTGCTTAATTGATTCAACAGTGTTAGCAAATATTTTTCTTGATTATTGCTCTGATATTTGACAAATATCATAGGGACAATATTCCATGGCACTCTGGATAGAATATTCTTCCTCTGGAAGATTATCACTGCTCTCAAGCTGATGAATAAAAGAACAATAATTCCTTATATGTCTAGTTTTTTTCTGATATACGGCTTTCATTGTCCAGCACAGGTGGAACATTAAGTTCTAGGACACAGCAATCAATTAGATTTTATTGTTCAATACAGTGATATTCAACCCAGGCCCTGAGTACTGCAAGCCACGCTTCCATAGCTTTGCAAGGAGTTCTGTCCAGAGCCAGGGAAGATAAGTGTAGGTTCTAAAGTTAATATGGCAGCTGTCCTGAAGGGAAATGAAAATTTAAAACAAGCTCACAATTGAACAAATATAAAACTAAATTGCGGGCTTTTTTGTTGCTACCAATATATAGTAATTGAGCACTTCAGAGACAAAATTCTGCTTTAAAAATACTTCCCTAGTTGACTGTAATTATTAATAGCTGCAATGATAAAATATAAATCTTACAGCACAAACAGTATTCTGTTTAGGAGCATTGCAGCTACAGTGTTTTCACTGCCATTATCCAGATGGGCATTTTTGCTAACATTCTGAAAACTGTAATTTTTTTACTGTGTTCATATTAATCCCTTAACCAATTCTTTAGTGTCCCATATAGGGGAAATTTAAATTTCTACAATAAAATTTAGAAATTGCTCATCTAGAAAGCAGTTGCCAATTTTTTTTTTTTTTCCTTTAACTTTGCGTTACTATGCGTTCTTAGTATAGGATTAAGATCTAACAGGATACATTCCAAAAAGCAGATGTATAAATCAATGTTCAGTAACCATCAATCTTATTACGAAATATTTATTATTTGTCAGTGCAATTGTCACTTCTCATGCACGTTAACCTCCCAGAATTGTTTATTTTTAGTCACAACAGCTAAGGAAAATACAAACATGCAGAGATACTTTTTGGTATTTTCAGACATAACTGTTGTGAAAAACTCATTTAAATGACATAAAAATAATTTCTGTTGCAGATAAGATGGGAATTTTTAAGTACATCAGGTACCTACAATACCTCTGTGCTGAAAAAGGCTATTCTCTAATACTCTATAAAGTCTTTTCATTTGTAGTTGCTAATGTAAGATTTTCAAAATAAGCTAAAATGAATATACAAATATAATGAATTGAAAAATGTTTTTCCATTCAGTGCAACTAATTTAATTTCATTACTTTAGTAACTATTCTCCATTATGTGTTTTATATTGGCTGAGTTGTTCCTTTTTCTTCAACGAAAGATTTCAGGTGTCTCATTTGGCTTTGTTATAAAATAACTAATGGAAAACAGAAATCAAGAAAAAAAAAAAGTAATTGGAAGGAATACATCATAATTTTTTTTTTTTTCTTAGATTTTCATTTGCAGAAGTCACATTGTTTCTTCCAACTAAGAAAAAACCCCACAGTTTTCTGTGTTTAAAAAGCTCAGTCCATATATGGGAACATTTAGCAATAGTCTCTAAAGGATGAATGTAAGAACATTTTTAAGAGCTCTTTTAGACTGCCTTTTTGCAGTGACTGTGGGGAATGAGTTTAGGATCAATCTATCTGACATGTTCGATAATAAAAAATAAGAAAAATCTCATGATTGTTTCTCTATCTTCTTTTATGATCCTCTATTATGGATCTCTCAGACCATAAATCAATGAAAGCCAGTTATCTTACAATAGAGTTAAACAATACCTAGTAAAAGAACATAACTCATTGATTCCCAGCTGCAGACTGGGGTGGCAGGAGGTGCTAATAGCATTTCAGGTCTTCCAAGGATACAATTGTATACAGTTTAGCTTATTTTCTGGGGGAAAAAAAAGTACATTTCCTCTTATAAACTTTATGAAACTACATTTCTGTTTCACAATAGTATCTCACAATACATATGTATTTTTTAAACACCTGTCTTAGATTTATGGAGTTTAGTAAGATTCCGTGAAAAAAAGACAATACTCATCTAATCAAAATAGAGGATAAAATTACCAGGATAAGGAAATTTCATAAACATTATTCAGTCTCTATGTATATAATAAGATAGATTAACTGAACTGTACACAGTGACATTTTATAATGCTCCAATGTAACACATCTAGCATGTTTTTGTCCATTAGTGAAGTATTATGTTTTGCTTGCATATCAGGCACTTTCATTTTCCATAAATATGTTTACATTTCCTAGAGCTTACAAACGATAAGTGACAGGTCTAACAATTAAATATCTTTATGGCAGAGTATGAAAAGAGCTCATTATTAGAAAGACCCTACATTCAACAGTCACAGATAGCCCAAGGCATGGCAGTCCATCTGGCTTTGTACCTCCTTGGATCTGAAGAACCTGACTCAGAGATGTCTCATGGAAACTAGACATATGCTAGGTTTCAGCATTTCATTTCATGTGCCTAACTTATAAATCTGAATAAAGTAATCTGAATCCAGCTCTAAGGTCTTACCTACAGCTGACAGTAGAAAAAAAATTCAGGAGTCTCTGTCCTTTTAGAAGCCAGTGTGCTTTACTGAGAATGGGTATATAAAAGACAACAGAGTAAGCAGTAGCAACTCACTATGCATAACCATCTAGAGCTTATAAAAAGGACAGCTGGAATCCTCCTCAACCTACAGTTCTCAAACAATTTCCAAAGGCTACAGGATGTCTTGCTCACCATGGTATGGGATGCCATGGAAGTGGACAGAAAAATGGGGTACTATACAACCAAAATGCAAAAATTGTGTCCCATATGGAAAACAGAAAAGAGAGATCCTTGATCGGTATCCAAAATACATTAAGTCAGTAAGGTTGAAAGATCAGAAGGATTTCACTTGTTTCCTATGTTGCTTGTACATCTATCTTCAAATATTAGATAAAAACCAGAAACAAACATATCAGCAAATAGGAAACAGAAATCTTTCTATTGCTCACTATCCTTGATACTTGAAGTAACTTCTTGTGAGGGCTGCTGTCACATACTCCTTTCCACACCATTTCGAGCCAACTTCTTAGACAGTATGTTCTCCCACAGAATCATACTGTCATAATATTTAGGGAAGTACTAGTCATTACCTCGTCATTGTAGCAAGATGCCTAAGGAGTTTAATTCCTGTTACCCTTTTCCTATGAAACATGTACTGATACTAGACACCTATCACCTACTACATCATAAGAACTTCAGTCTAGAATAATTTCCTGAATAACCTAGTCCTTACCTATTTTGGGGAAGATTGTATAGAGATATATGTATGTATTTATAAAATTCTACCATCTTGACTCATTTTGACAGCACAGTAAGAAATCCTTTCCAGTCTAAAGGAAGGCAGCAACTTGCCTAGTGCTCACAGAAATTATAAAGCCATAAAACCCCAGCTGTGCGCAGTGATCCTCTGACACCTCTAGCCTGAATGAGGTCTGTCAGGTTTGTGCTACAGATATGTGCATGCACATCCACTTTTCTAAATGAAAAACAGATGTATTATATTTAAAATATTACTTTGACTTTATTCCTCTTCTCCAGGAGTAACACAATCCTATGACTAACCAATCATAGTGCAAAAGCCTGACTGACAGCTGTGAACAAGCACCATGCTCAATAGGATTGGTCTACAGCACAGAACAGCATTAGTCTCAGTCATCACATCACTCAACAATGTTTGAAACAATCTTTTTAAATTACATTAGCTCTTACTTTTGTAGTATATACTATCCCATGCTGCCAAGACCTACTGAGTATGGGGACTATTTGTATACTCTGCATATGATTTCTGTATCTCTGTGTTTCTGCTTATATGTATATTCCTATTCCCCTCCTACTTGCATTCAGCAGCCCACATCATAATTAATGTGGTTCACTCGTTCCAGTCAGCAGTGTCTTACTTTGAATCTAGGTTGATACATATACTCCACAGCATGAATCCAATTTTTACCAAAATAGTATCACTGCTTATAAGAGTGTTAAAAGAAGTTCATTCATATTACCCAATATTACCACATATAACCATAGTACCACCTCTCCTGGATTTAGCAGTGCCTTGAAGACAAGCCACTTCTCATGTCAAGTTGCTGTCAGGACTATCCAGAAGACCTCTCATGATCTGAGGAGGACTTAGACAAAAACTTTGGGAGAAAAGGTACTGTAACTGACTACCAACCGATTCAGAACTGATTGAGGGTTTTGCATTACTTAAACAAAAAAAGATAAATCTCAAGTGAAATCAATATTCATTTCCCCAGTTTTCACTGACATGTAAAATGCATTGTACATCATACTGTAACATTATATAACATCTGTCATAATTTTTTTCGTAGTAAATATAAGTAATTCCAAAGTTTTGACAATTTTTATTTTGTCCTCATTCATATGTGTCGTGGTTTAACCCAGCAGGCAGCCAAATACCACACAGTTGCTCACTCAATATCCCCCCTCCCCAGTGGGACGGGGAGAGAATCGGAAGGGTAAGAGTGAGAAAAACTTGTGGGTTGAGATAAAAGACAGTTTAATAGAACAGAAAAGGGAAAACAGTAATAATAATGACAGAATATACAAAATGAGTGATGCACAATGCAATTGCTCACCATCCCAGCTGACCGGTAACCAAGTAGCGATTGCTGCTTCCTGAAACACGCCTACCATTCATATACTGAGCATGACGTCACATGGTATGGAATACCCCATTGGCCAGCTGGGCTAGCTGTCATGGCTGTGCTCCCTCCTCCCAGCCTCTGCATTTGGTAGAGCATGGAGCTGTCCTTAACAGGGCACTTAGCAACAACTGAAAACATCAGTGTGTTATCAACATTATTCTCATACTAAATCCAAAACACAGCACTAGGAAGAAATTTAACTCTATCCCAGCTGAAACCAGGACACTATGGAAGTAAAGTTCAGAGAACGAGAAAGCCTGAGCTAGTTTGATGAGTTCAAGGAATGCTCATATTACCACAGTCAAGCTATTTTTTATTCTGAGTTATCAGTTCTTTATATCTTCTCTGAAAGTGTCTTCATGTAGTATATGTGGAACTCACTGCTAAAAGATGCAATGGAAGCCAAAAGCCATAAGTATTTGTAAAGAACTAGTGAAGGACAGTCCACCAGTAGGTTTTAACTGTGATAGCTGGATGAACCATTCAGTTCAGGAATGACGGGTGTTAAAAGCTGTGAGGGTAAAGGTGGGAAAAACTTGTCTCTGTATTTCCTATTGTTTATATCCATTTCATAAAGATCTGCTAGTGGCCATTCTAAGAAACAAGCTAGTTAAAACTGTGCTCTGACCCAATGGGTTTATGAGACTCTTTCTCCAGCCAGCAAATAACTTTGAGTTTGTCATACAATATTGTCTCTTTGACTTTCTATCAGCTGAGACTGAATTAAATCTAAATTCAAATCTTGCTTTTCAGTTCATTTGAAAAGAAAAAAACGCAAAACCAAAACCAAAACAAAAACCCCAAACACTATACATTGAAACTGAATTTAATTGGCATACCTGTTCAATATTTTCCTATTTTACCTCTTCATTATCTCATAATCATATAATTTATCTTTTAACTCTTTTCTTTTTGAAACTTGCTGTGTGAAAGATTATTAATTCGTCTTTCTTCCTATGGAAGAAATACAATTAGTATAAAAGTATTCTGTATCAAAAATGACTCATATATATAGCTCCCTCATAATGGAAATATTAACTTACTTTTGGACCATGATATACTATATTAGTATTAGACCATTACTTAAGGAAAAATAGAGACTTCATTAAAACAAGAAATGGTATCTTAATTGAGCCCTTCTTGATAGAATTACTACAAATTATAGTCTATTTCCAGGTGCATTTCTATGTTTAATATGGGAATGTCAAAAAACAGCCCAGTCTTTATCTGACTAAAAAGACTAGGCAACTTCAGGTGAGTTTTTATGGACTGATTAGTAACAAATCAGGAATCAGTTCTGAAAATCCTGGATCTATACTGAATTCCCAATGAAGTCTATAGGAAGTCTACATGCAGTGAGCTTGCAACATTAGCTTTATCTGGCATTAGGAGTTTCTTCATGTTTATAAAAAGGACTATAAAATGTTTCTGTCTGAGAACACTGAAAATAGATTTTTTTTGTGTATTATATTTTAATGTTCTGTCTGTTCACTGTGTAATATGATGTGGTTGCTGAGATGCTGACTCTCAGCACCTTTGAAAGTCGTATTGTTTTGTATCTTCATGTGGACATAGTTTCAGAATTTGGGTAATGGAATTTGAAAAATCGAGCGTGATCAGAAAATATACTACTTGGATGAAACATTGGCTTGACTGCAGACAAGCAATGATAATATTAAAACAAGCAAACAGTCTTCTTGCTTTCAGTATCTTCATGTGGTAACATTAAAAACAAACAAACAAGCAAACCAACTCACCATGTAGGTATAGCCCTAAATATATGTCCAAACTGTGTCCTTAGTATTTCTAAAATGTAGATTTTCCCTTGGGATGGAAGCTTTCTGCAGGTCTATCACTTTTTTCCTAAGGATGTTAAGCACTGAGTTAGACAAATAACACTGTATTTACACAATTCAGTCATGGTATGTGTTTCATTGATACTCTCAAGGGGTAAAATTACCCTTGCTGGGTTTGTTGATATTTGGATTAACCTTTAAGTTTAAAGCTTTTCCTGCCAATTCTAAAACGTATCTTGATATAGCTGTCCTGGTTTTGGCTGGGATAGGGTTAAATTTCTTGCTAGTGCTGTGTTTTGGATTTAGTATGAGGAGAATGTTGATAACACACTGATGTTTTCAGTTGTTGCTAAGTACCCTTCTAGTCCAAGGACAGCTCCCATGCCTACTGACTGAGCTAGGTACACAAGATGGAGGGAACATAATCAGG
>NW_009234046.1:0-8800 GCF_000690835.1 Fulmarus glacialis | reverse complement strand
CTTCTTGGTTATCGGTCAGTGCGGGTGGTGAGCAATTGCATTGTGCATCACTCATTTTGTATATTCTGTCATTATTATTATTCTCCCTTTTCTGTTTTATTAAACTGTCTTTATCTCAACCCACGACTTTTTCTCACTCCCCCCCTTCCGATTCTCTCCCCGCCCCACTGGTGGGGGGAGTGAGCAAGCGGCTGCATGGTATTTGGCTGCCTGCCAGGTTAAACCACGACAACAGCGCTAAGGCAAATGTTTACATCCTCAGTATATCTTGCCAAGAAAGTTGATTTATCTACATTTTTAACATGTTGTCCTTACATTGACCGTATTATTCTGTACTTTCAGTTGTATCATTAAGTAAAAGCCTCTGACTTTTTGTTTAGGCTACTTTTAAGTGTCAAAAAGTAATTTTATTTCCACCTGAACAACAAAGTATTCCCCCAATAATAAAGGTAGTGGGGAACAATGCAATTTTCTAGTAATATATTCCTAACTGTTTGGTTTTGTTTTTTTCCCCCCGCCCCTGTTTGTCTGTACACAGCAATTTAAGATACCAGTTATAAGCAAAGAGAAAAACTTGGTGTTCCCCCACAAATACTGCTTGGTAATTACCAGAAAATAACTTTAAACAAGAAGTATCATGCAACCACTATACCTAATAGGAATTGACATTTAGGTACCCCAGCTTCACAAAACTTGTCTCCCTTCTCCAAAATTACAATGTAATGAAATACAATTTCTGGCCTGTACCAGCAATATAACATGACAAAAAATACCTATGACAGTTTGACATAAAAGATTGAATGCATCTTATTTGGAGAAAATTTCAGCCTAACAATGAAGAACTGAAATAAAAAACAAAACTTTCCCAAACTGATTTAAAACTTTTCCATTCTATTTTATGAAGCTGCTGTATTTTACTTTAAAATATTGTTACTATATAAAGAAAGCAACAACATGTTTTGCACAGGCTCTGGATTTACTGTTTGGTAGCTTGTTAAGCAAGAGTAATATCTGTTGGTTCAGTGGGAAAAATCTCTCCCAAATGTCACAGAAGACAAAATAAGCAATAGGGCAAGTATTTGCTCAAATAATACATATTAATACTAAAACCAAAAAGCCCCCCAAAACCAAACTTAGTTGTACACAACCTGTTAATACATGGCCTCATAGAGTATCAGGCAACAGATGTATTCTGTTTTTGTAGATATGCCCCTTCTAAATTTTATGTCTGTTGTATTTGCAAGTGAAAAAAAATAAAACAAATGTGGCCACAGAAAAATGAAAAAGCCAATTTTGAAGCTCCCCGTACTGCTTTATGAGGTTTATCGCCTACATCGGACATACTACACTCAGCCAACTTACTTTCCTAATATAACAAGTAAACCTGACTAATTCCAAGAGGAAATACAGAATTCTAAAAATTATATTTATATTGTAGAATAATCAGACATACGTTACTAAAAACAGATTTCATAGTATATAGATGGTGTTTAGCGCAACGTATGCAAGAGTTTTTTCTTTATTGCAAGCACATAGGACTGTGTGGTGTGCTTCCCCCCCCCCCGCTTCTCCTGGGTCGCCCATTGATCTCAGAAATTCCCATGAAACCTTGGCCTTGGTGCACTGAGTCTGACAGTTGAGCGCTCCTTGACTGTATCAGAAACTCTGCATAGCTGAGGCTGGGAACGTACTCCCACTGCCTGGCCCAGGCACCATCTTATCTGAGTCTTAGCTCAGTTGTAACAACACTGAAACCTTCAGAATTTTAGTAGCTACCACCTTGGACTGTGGTCAGGATGGAAATTTACAGATGACTAAAGCAAATCATTTTGCGAATCTTTAAATGGTGGTCCTAAGTGAGACCCTTTGAGCTCTCCTGGACCGCAGTAGGCTGCGTCCAGAATCTCCCTCTGAGTGGGACGCCTCTCAGAGCTCGTGACCTCTCGGGTCTGCAATATTTGGAGGACTGTCGCTGAAAGTTTACGACAGGACCTGGGCTGAACCCCTCCACTCCTTGAAGCTCAACCCTCGCCCGAGAAAAATGAGAAAAATGCCGAGACATTTTACGTGAATATTCCTTCATGGAACTCGAGAGGAATTTTTAACAGGTACCTTCTGTACATTTATATACATATTTCTGTCTGTGTGTGTGTGTGAACTCATAGTCTAAGCATAATTTGTAACTAAGTCGTGATTGTAGTAGACTCTACTAACTTTGTAAATGTTAAATTAGTTAATAATTAAGTGCTGCTAAAATATTGTGATTCACTTAAAACTGTGAATGAACCTTAGACTGCTGCTAAACACATAGAATCCCTAGACCGTTGTCCAAGTCTGAGACTGAGCTGCACCTAGACTCCTCTCCGAGAAGGAGTTTGGAAAGCAAGGGGGTCTACTCTGAACCTCGTGACTCAATGGGAGGGTCTCCCTTACCCTTTTCATCCTTGGTCTCTGTACAAATCATTCTAACCTGATTATAACACGATTTTCCTTTGTATACTTCATCCATGTAGTAAGTGATAGAGTGGACCTTGCCATCGAATTCTGTTAAGTCGTGCTTTTGTGAATTTCTATTAAAATCTCTTTCTGCTAATACCTTTGATGGTGATTCTTTAAGCGGCCTCTAAACCACTCATTCACGATGGACTGTTACTTCTTGACTCAAGATAAATGATTTCAGATATATTTTTTGAAGAATCAAGATACAAAAGATCTTTTGTGTAGAGTTATCCTTTACTCTGAACCAGGCTGCATCCACTGCATTCTCAAGAATTTTAAGTTTGTGTGTTATTGATTCACTTCCAATACGAAGCTTAACTCTGTAAAAGCACTGCTACCGTGTCCCATTAAAAAAATAGGCTTTTCCAAGGAGTTCTTAGTTTCCTAACCCCTATGAAATGTCAATAAACTTTGATTAAGTAACATCTACAGACTGTTTTAAAAGTCCCAGCAGTGTGCAAAAGTACATTATTGCACATGTTGCTGCCATTATCACTACTGAGATTTTAACCCAAACATTCAATTGCCCCTCACTGTCTGTTCTTCTTCTTCACCAAATGCCTCATTTTCATCTGTGTAGGTTCACATATTTCCTTACTTTTTCACAGCAGGAAAAATATCTATGAATTATGTATCCTTCTCTACTGCCTGCCACCCTGAACATTTCATTATAATTCCTAGCAATTAAACCAGGTTCAGATTCTAGATTTACCAACAAAAGCAACCTCAAATTATTTGCAGCTATGCAAATAGAGCACTAAGTTTACAGAAAGTTTCAACAGGTAAAGGAGAAAAGGGAATAGTGGGACAGTCCATTAAAGTTAATTAGCTTGTTAAAGTAATTACTTTACATATTGGGTATAGTACTATCATGAACTTTTCTGATTTACTTTTCATTTATTCCTTCCCTCGGAAATTTTTCCTTCACCTTTGAAAAGCTCCATGACCCACCAGCATGGAGAGAAGAAAGAACAACCCTTAATTGTTTTCAAAGACAAAAGGTGATTTTTTTTTTTTTCCTTAAAGACTGAAGTCAATTTTGACACATACCACTGCCATGCAGTACATTAGATTGTGGTTCAGCTCAGGCCAAGAGATACCTGCCGGTCCCATGAAAGAGACTTCACCACAAATAATAACATTCCAATTTCTGTCTTATGCGGAGTAAAGATGGCATTGCTACTGCAGCAGAAATTGTGATCAAATTGCATGTGGTATATTTTGTGGTATATAGTACCTATTACAGACAGAAAGCAATAGTTGAGAAGTAATGATAATTAAAGGAGTGTTCCAATGTGTTTAAGATGGCTTTTAAGAATCCTAAAGGAAGGTTAGGAAGACATGAAAAAACCCAACCAACAAAAAAAGAATCCCACAAAAACACTCAGGTCTCTGAAAACATTGAGGAAAAGTGGGAAAGGGAAAGGGAAAAAACCTCATGCAGTTCTTGCAATTCTTTCTGCTTTGCATGAAGCATCTTGATGTGGCTAGGGACATAACTAGGGTTATGATTGATCTCGTCAGCCATGCCAGGGGGAGTTTTAAATTTAAGTGGGAAGAATAGATTGGAGGGTAGGGAACAGATTTACATGTGAAAAAACCCTACAAAGATAGGTTTCCAGAACCTTACAGTAGCAGATGCAATGACAAAAGCTACACAAGTGATGAAAGAACATAACAAATAAAAACTCAAAATCCTTTGACTATATGAACATTGATAGCCAGGAGCTGACAAAAAAGCAACTTAAAACAAAAAGTACATAAAATACTCAGGAACACAAGCTAGTTACCACTCAGAGATGGCAGCATTAATATGACTTCTGGAACAAAAAAGATTATTTTCCATTGAGAGCCAGTTGCTTTAAGATAGGCTTTAACACCTGTGAATGGCAATTACAGAGATATATACCAATAGACAACTATGATGATGAAATTAAAGATAAATTCTGAAACTATAGAAAGTTGCACACTACAAGGCTAAACTAGGAGGTCTGTGCTGAAAACACATCTAAACCCACAATTATTTTCTATTGACAGAATATATTTTTGAAAAATACAGAACCACAAAAGGCCTTCAGAACAGTGGGAAAATTTGATTGGTGACTCATGCATTAGGAACAATTGATAGGTTATACTTATTTCATATTTGGGGGTACCTTCTGCAATACTATCATAAGTTAAAGGAACAAAGAACTAGAATTTGACTCTGAAGATTACTTATTGAAAAGATTTTCAGTATAGGAATAGTTATCTTGAAGGAAATCTGAATGGCAACATCCATTCACCATAGTTTTTCATGAATTTGTCAGATTTTATTGGGATTCAGTGTGGGATATTTCAAAACATTGTAAGATGACAAGAAAAAAAAATCACTGAAACCTGGCATGCCACAATAAAATCAGCTAGGTTTCAGTCATTCAACATAAGCATCACTGTCAAACATGGATACATTTTCTTAGTTCTTTTTGCCTTTTCTGTATCATGGGTATTCCTTTAGACAGATAGATACAACACCAACTCTTCTAACACAAAATCACAACAACAACAAAACAGAAGACTTCCCACCTTGAAAAAATAGTTTATGAAAAAAATCCTCACAATTCTAATAAGACCTTGAGAAATTCTCAGTAGGCAAAACAATGCAAGGAGAAATACCTGTGCATAAGCAAGACTAAAGGGAACTACCACAAATACACAAGACATCAGCTGCTTCATTTAACTGCCTAAACAAGATTTGGTTATCAAGAACAATATAAAATTGTTAAAAAACCCCTATGGCTTCAACTATAATAATTATAGTCTTAATACATGTAGGTGAAAGCTGAAAATCTAATGAAAGTCAGGACAGCTTGACAGCAAAAGCTTCATGAAAATACTAGATTGAAAGGAATGAATTTGTAAACAGATTTATTTATTCAGAAAAGTCTACAGCTCCTAATCTCTGATTTTTTTTTTTTTGAAAAGTTGGAAATATCTAGAGCATGAGTTAACAATTACTCCAAATCACCTATTCACTATATATGCCAGTACATTGCAAGAAGAACAAGCAGCAAACTGAGAGGAAGCACCTTGTCAAACACTCCTTGTGCCTGCACTGGATGGACTACTGGGATTCAACAAGTGTTCAGTGTGTCCTAAGTGACATCTAAAGGTAGAAGAAGGATTTATTCTTTCCCTTAGTTAAATTTTCAGAGCACCAAAATGAAGTGCTGAAGTACTGCTGAAGCACTTGATGTTCTATTTTTGTACTCATTTTTCTTCACAGTAAAGTTTCAAGTTTCTGCTAAAGGTGATGATAGTATCTCGACTTCAACAAAGACATTATTACACAGTATTGTACCAGTCCACCTAAACTCCAGGTGCCTGACACTTCTGTATCAACGCGCTAACTTGCTACAAGAACGATTGTCTCCCATACCACTGAACATTTTCTTCCCTACTATTACATGGCTGGCTGATTTTTTTTTTTTTCAGTCTGACCGGCTCTTTTCTGAATAAATTAACTATAGGTCAATTAACCACAATGCAAGTTAGCACTTTGTCTAACTCACTGTAATGCTAAAACTCATAAGTAATGCTAAAACTCAATTTTAGCACTACTTGAGTCAGACTATTACAGATATTTCTTCCTGGAAACAACTATATTTCAATTTTAAGTAAGATCAAGCAGTTCAGACTTTATTCTACAGTAGAATATAATTGCAATGGTTCATTAGATTAAATGATTATGATGCTACAAGAGGCCTTATGAAGTTTAATTAGCTTCTTTAAGTACACTTTACAAAACACTGCTGACACACCAGTAAAGCGTGGATTTGTTATCTTTCCTGATTTTGTAAATTACATCCCAAAGCTGACACCAGGCTACTCGTCTCTTAACTCAATTTCTGTAGTAATATTAAATTGCAGCAGTAATGAACATTCACAAAATACCATTATCAAGTTCACAAATCCTAAAATGCCTTTAATAATTCACTGAGATTGAACTTACATGGGACCATTTCCCAGGTGCTAAGGGTAATGATAAAGCACCTTACCTATTACCAACCAACCATTTCAGATGACAAGAGGAAGAATGCAGAAAGGTGATGTATGTGCATGGTGCTTTTCACATAAAACAGATTTAATTCTTTTTGGTGATGTCCTTATGGACAGATCAATCTAAAAGAAAGTAGTTCAATCAATTGGTCTCTGTGTTTTGCCACAGAACAATTTCCTCAATAAATGGAGTTTGAATTGGATATTTGCAGACTGTGCAAGAGGCTCTAGTAACTCTTAAAAACGTAATGAACATTATAAAATTGTTCGCATTACAAATAATCTGGAACATTGGAATATCAGCTCCTACACCTGAAAAAGAGGACTGAGAATTTTTCAAAATGTTTATGATTACTTTCAAAAGAGCAGTGCTCACTAATGTATGTTCTTCAATGTATGGCCTCACAAAATCAATTGCTATCTCAGATTTTTTCTTTTCTCATTATTTTCAGCAAATGAATTGAGATATTATGTGTAACAAAAATAAACCATGCAACATAAATGCATTTGACTATGAATAATGATTACTGTGATTAGGTTTTTGCATTTTCTCCAATAGATTCAGAGACTTGAGCAATTGCTCCTCTCTGCACACGTATAATTGCGAAGGCTGATGAAGAAAAGGATGATAGCTCTTCTAAGCTGACTTGATGCTCTTTACTCTCTACATGTAAGTAGTCTACCCATGTGCGATAGTTGTATCAGTGACCCTACTAGCTTTAACAGATGTGCATGACTACTGTTTTCATTTTAGTATTTGCTTGTATGATTTCATTTTGAACAAAAGGTCCAAATCCTAAATAATGTGACGGGAAGTTGTTCCAAGAGTAATTTCATTTTTTCCTCATGAATTTTCAACTCAGCTTTACAAACCTAATAAGCAGTACAGAAGGTTTACACAGTCTGCCTGTGATAAGCATAAGCCAGGCAAGCAAATTGAAATTCACACTTTCTTGTTAGCATAGCTAAGAGTTCCATTAAATAACTTCTACAGATAATAATGTGATATAATCTTTTCAAAATTTCCACATCTAGTTAAAATAATATTATCTTGAAAAAATAAAAATATTATTTATTTTCAATATTCTCATGGCTTCTTAGGAAAAAATCAAAAGGATTATTTCACTTGGGTTTCCTATTTTGATATGTTTATTGTATAGCAAAGCCTTCAGTAATACGAATCTGATGATTCAAGCAAATATAGATCATCATAATAATGACATTATGCTGTTTTCGGGATCAACTACCTTCCTCTGCTCTTAAAATTATTTGAAAGCATGACCAGCTATCACAATCTAAAACCACTGAATGAACTTTTAAAACCATATACTTTGAGACTTAATTATTTTTATTTTTTTCTTTAACTTTTTAAAAATACATTTTAAATACATGTTTATGTTTACATAAAAGTCTCTTGCTGCAGAAGTGTCCCTGAATAAACAGCACACATTCCATGAGAGACTACACTCTGGAATTGCTCATATAAGCAGATTCAGAAAGCTTCCATGCCTTTACAACTATGAAAGCTAATCTTGGTTGTGGTTTGTTTGATCCAAATTTAGTGGAAAATTAACTGTGGATCTTAGTCCTTGTGCTAAATCTGATTTAGGACTTCAACTATGATTACCTGCTAGAATAAAATTCCAGGCTCCATCAGAAGTCTCAGTTGTCCTACATATCCTTTTCTTTTAATTGCAGTGACATAATAGCTAATATGTCATTATTTCGTGTAAGTTTTGTGTCTATAAAATCATTTCAGAGGTGCTAAATTATGATGTACTAAGAGATGAAACCCTGTTCTTTTTTTACATTTCCAGGAATAACGATCTTGTGTTCATAATTTTAAATGTGTAAGCTTACCCTGATTGTAAGCTTGATGCAATATTCAGGTTCCCAGACTGAATAAAAGGAAACATTTCAGCTATCTGATATTCGGAATTTGAGCTTGTTTCATTTCTGTATTAAGAATTTAGAATTGTAAAAGAATGAGTAGAGGTGTACTTGTAATTTACTGTTTATTTCTTTCTTATCTGTCTCCTTGTCATTTAAAAGCGAAGAAACAAAGGAAAAGTAAAAAAGTAATTTTTGAAAGGCAGACATTTATGTTTAATATATATAGTATGTCAAAAAATCCAAAGGATTTAGTAGCATTTTCAAAACGGTTTAACTAAATGACTAGGTTACTACAATGAAAATCTATGCAGCCCCTGTATAGAAAGGAATACAACAATGTATCACGGTTTAGACAGGTAGACTCTTCGCT